>NC_037672.1:110700549-110780966 GCF_003255815.1 Theropithecus gelada
GATTTTGCAGTGTAAACTGTTTTATATCACTTAATGTGTTCTGACTGCAAGAAAATAACTTCTGCAATTCTTTCTAAAAAAAATCCTAGTATATCCAGCGTGCAGTTCTTGGTTGAACCCAAATTGTTGGTTTTGACAAGATAGCAATAATAATGTGAGCTAATGAAAGAGCTGAATTAATTAAACAATAGAGCAGTCCCTGGATAGAATTATAAATCTGCAAGTACAAGCATTCAGATATTACAAAGAGAGTTCTCTGCAGCATCTTCATCACTGGTGACAGACCACACCCAGTTCTGGTTCATTTTGTCCCTTTACACCTGTACATCTCAGTGTATTTTTAAGTACTCTGGTATGGCTTAGGCCTGCTGGCAACACAGTAACACCAGGAACCTTCACATTTAAAGAAAGTCACGTGTGTGCATCGATAATTTGATTTATTATTGTTATTTTGCATTTATCCCTCACAAGAAAAGCCACTAATATAAAACAAACTCAGTAAGTATCCTCTGTGCCTGTCATTGGGCTAAGCATGCTCAAACCATCATATTTTTCCTTAGCAATTCTATAAAGTACATTTTTTTTGATAAAGAAATTGAGACATACAATGACCCAAGATCTGACAAGTCACAATTTGCTAGACATGGATTTTAACTGATCCTACATTCCTAGGAAGAGACCTAAAAAACTGAAAATGTCCCTTATTTTCCTGGTATTCTTATTAAAGTTTTTCCCTTCGAGTTACTTTACTAAGTTTTATTTATTTTGTATTGCTATAAAAACGCAGATCTCAGAGTAGCCAGGTAAATGACCCAGTTTTTACAAAGGAATGACTGCTTCCTAAGAAAATAGGCAGATTCCTCAAATTCCACAAGGAGCATGTGCTTTACTTAAGGTTAACCAGTCAGCAAATATGTGTGCAGGGCACACCATAAGCCAGAGACTGTGACAGGGGAGGTGTTTGGTGTCACTCTTTTAAGGCTAGGAGGGACTGCTGGTTGGGCCACCCTTTTAGACAAGTGGTTCTCAAACTTGAATAGTCTATTAATTTCTTTTAAAGTATATAAAAATTATGACCTCCAGTGTTATTTTTATGATAGTGTTAAGTATTAAAACATAAAACCACATAAAACTCCTTAAATTCTTGTGCTACTATAAAAAAGAAACTTTGACAAATTAAGTAAAACTAGTTATGTAAGTTTTATAGTATTATTCAAGTAAAGGACATCAATTTAATACAATGAATGGAAATGTCTAAAACTAAATTTAACATATTATGTTTAGTAATAAAAAAGATATAACCTCAGAGTTCTGTATTTAATTAGTTTCTGAATTTGACTCCAGTAAAAATAATATAAAGAATACCTTTTTTGTAAGTATATTGTACAAACTATTCTTAATAACTTTAAGGTGTTGTTACCTACTTCAAGCTAATAAAACTTGAAGCTATCAGAGAATAGCTTTAAGAGAATACAATCTTTGAAAGCTCTCTTTATTTGCTTGGAGAGGAAATTACTATTGGGATAGAGTTGTGTACGCAAACCAATAAAAGCTAAAATTAAAAACTGAAAAAATGTTTCACTGTGGATTTTCTATTACACTCACTGCTAATGGTCAGTGCAAGTTGGACCATATGAAGACAGCATCTGAGCGTATGTTAATATGCTACTGACTGCTGCTGCTCAGGTGCTTTTGGCTCGTCACGTCCTGCCATGTATGATGAGCAGATTCTCTGACCATTCTTGTCTCTGTACTACAGCAAAATGTTCTGTCTATCATGCATCTGTATATCATTTGGACTTCACTTGTTATGCACTGAGTTACAAACACAAAGACATATACCGAAGTTATATGGTTATACTCACGTATAGGGTACCCCTGTAGAGGACCTGGAATATGCTAATATCTTCTTTATTAGGTTATTATTGAAACATAAGCACAGAATTAAAGAATTAAAAAACTTGTAGCAAGCTCATGGAGCCCTGTGGATATGCCCCTAGAGCCTTTGGATCAGCACTCCTTGGGGATATAATGTGGCTCTGTGAATGCACATTCCTCCCTGCCTTTCATGTCCACACTGCTGGGTGCCAAGAAAGTTGTTCTGTTTTTCTAACATTCAGATACAAGACAACATACAGAACTGTGTCAAGAAGAATTTAATGCGAAATTTTTCTTTCTTGGCTTGAGATGTCACTCCAGGGTTATAAAGGGTGCAAGTTTTAATGACATCCATCTGTTGCAGATTAAAATAGGTGGGGCTCAGCAGTGGAATTCCTTGTCCAGAGTTTGACTATGGGCGTAAGTACAATTGGTTTTAGGATTTGAGAGTCCTAGGGACATAAGCAGCAAAGCAGAGAGAGGATAGTCTTACATTTGTCTGAGACTTTCTCCCAAAGAAGTTGCTTTTGCCTCATTTTTCTCTTTATTATGCTTTTATGTGTGAAATCTCCTGGTTGAGCAAAGGAAACAGTCTATTTTAAAAGCATGCTTTTCCTCCTACTTACACTTGATTTCAAAACCCTTGCTTTTATCATAATCAGTTGGGAAACACAGCATGGTAAAAATTGCTGTATCTCTCTCCATGAATGTTTGAATCCTCTTTCATCTCTGTATTGATTGAAGATAACCAGGCTAACCACTGTTTATCCAAAGCACTTGTGTCAAGGGCCTTAATCACAGATTGACCTCATTGTAGGGTATGATGTGCTTGTGTCTGTGTGGAAGGGGGAGAAGAATATATATTTCTATGCAGGTATATAAATTTGAGCTTCAATAATGTCAATATTCATATATAACTTTTAAAACCTCATTTTATTTCCATCCTTGAAATTTACATTCTTGGACTATTTTATAATAATATTTCCACTTAATGCATTTTCTCATTTTGGGGGAAACTAAATCCCTTAAAGCGGTTCTTGGAGAATTCAACTTACACAAAAGTCTCCTATGACTCAACTGCTGAAGTGGTCCTTGGCAGAATGGCTCGGATATTATATTTCCATAGGACCCAGACCCTTCAGGACACTGGGAGCATTGTTTGCTAAAATTCTAAGGATTTGCTATAACTTTGACATGCATCCACTTTTTAAAAGTTTGGTTCAGAAAAGAGAAAACCAGTTATAAAAACTTTTCATTACTCTATAACGGCAAAAGCAATCCTCAATGTCGTGTCCAATCCCCAGAGAAGATTCAAAGATGGTCTATTACATATTTCTCAGCAATACCTGAGGCCCCATCAGACCATCATCACCGCTCTAGGCTTCTGCAGTTGTGTTTCTAGGTGTCTCTTCATCCCTTCGGGGTTAGGCTCTTCTTCTGGCTCCACCTGTTCACAGCATTCTTTTTTATAGGAACAATAGAGCAACCTGATCTTTTGCTGAGTTTAATCATGTTAGACATGTTACAGGGAGACAGACAATTGGCTTCTTAATGCAAAGCATTCTTTATCACCTGTTTCCTCATTCTCAGATGAATGTGTTTCTAAGTAGTTCGTCTCAGGTTGGTACTTAACAGAGTTAGTTTTCTAAGTGCATATAGAGGAGTGATAGCTGTGAGGGTAGGGATGGAAGTCAAGAATGTTCTCTCCAGCTGAGGCACTTTATTTAGCGAGTGCCATGATTTACAGAGTAAATATGTAGACCAAAGGCATAATTGTGGTTAACGCAGATGAAATAAACCTAGAGCTCACAGGCTAGGAATCTGTAGTAATATCCACCGTGATACTTTGAAGGTGTGGGATAGGATAGCAGATAAAACTTACAGCTCTGAACTGATAAACATAAATTAAATCTCAGGTCTTCCATTAAATAAATTTGTGTAAATATGTGACTTTGGAAACTTCCTGAATCTCTTTCCTCATCTATTAAATGGGCGTAAGAATAGTTTTTTTTTCTCATAGTATTGTTGTATTTGTGATATAATACATGTGACTCCTTTAGCTCTGTTCCTGACCCACTAAACACTCAGTAAATGTTACCTATAAGCATCTGCTTTATGTACAAATTGGAAAGTACTTTCTAGGAACAACCTCTGATATAATACATAGCACACAGATTTGTTTTGGAAAAACTTTATATAGAGGAATAATATGTTCGTGTTTTATATCTGCAACCCAATACTATTTAACTTTCGTTGTTTTATAGTAAAATTAATGTTTCTTGTGAGATATTAACATAACATAATACACAGTATTATAACTCACTTTTAAGTGCTGTGACAACAAACCTGAAGGTAGGAAATCCTCCTGGAATTCAGCATTTGCCTCAAACAGCAAAATAAATTTCATAGAATAGGCATTTAAAAATGAGTCACAGTTCAGTTGCTGCAGCATTGCAGATATTCTTGGAGCACTCTGCCATCGGTACAGCCTGCAGGAAGGATGAAGAGTGAAGAACAGTGTGATATTAATCATACGATGATGCAGTTCTAAAGAATCAGGGCATGAATTCTGGATGTATAGATTTCAGTCATACCTTTCAACTCAATAAATAATCTATCTCATTTATAAACATATAAGCCACTTGGTGTTTGGGTTAAAAGTGAGGTAATTTAGTTCTATGGTTTTCAGTCTTCCCATGTGTAAATCATTTTAACAGCATGCAAGTAATTCCATATTTGAAACTCCCAGAGAAAATACTTCCATTTCTATCTCTGTATATCATCACGGATCATAATAAATAGCTCTGACTGAGTGTGCCAAGAGGTTCTTGCCAAGTACTTTCTTTGAGGGAGGGAGGCAATGTAGCCTAGTGAGGAGAATGTTTAAGAGTCATCAAACCTTCATCTCACTTCCTAGTATGTCCCTTTTCATGCCACCATTTTCTTTTTAGTCAGGTATTCTATCACAAAAAAATTTTAACAGTTATGCAGGTGTCTTGGAACCCAGCAAAAGTTTATCATCATTATTATGTTATGGTTTAAAAGTCAGACTTTATAACCAAGCCAGAGGGGCCGCGTGATTGTAACTGTGCATCTGGAGCAAATCTCCTTAGGATTTGCCACAGGCAGAATTCAGCTGAGTCTCCCAGCATCCAATTTTGAGGGGAGTGTGGGAAGATGAGAAACTTAAAAAGCAGTTTCCATCCAGAGTGATCATCTTTACCAAAAGATTTTAGTCTGGTATTATGTCAGGTGGTTTAAATTGAATCATGTTTTTCCAAAATCACTGGGATCACAAAATTTGCATCAGCCCAGTCCACACCTGCCAAGTAGTGCTATCCTCTTTCCTCAAAGCACCCTTGGAGCTTTCTGTTATTCCCTTCTAATGAGACCAGATGACTGCCAAGTGACCCATACTCAGTGTTCTCTCTCAGAAGCATCTGAAAACCAACAGGAAAGAAAGAGAAAGGAAAAACCCAGTAGCTTTAATTTCTTTAGCTTTCTGATTCTTTTTTGACTTGACATTAGCTCAATATAAAGTCACTAGAATCTTGAAGCTAAAATGAATGAGTAATAGCAGTATTTGAGGCTAGCGTCAACACGTCTTCAAATGTGGCTGAAGATTTAGAATAAAGCAGTAATAATTATTTCCATTTTAATGGTTCTTTTATACCCTAAAATATTGACTTTTAATGTACCTAAACAACTCTCTAGAAACATTGTGAGGTTGCTACCTTATAGAGTGAATGATTATTCAATGTTTTAAACTCAGTATTATTGAAATTTTTCCAACTAAAGCTTTTCTGACTTCAGTGTAAGCATTCTTGTCTTTCTGTATTCGATACATTTCTATGTCATCAATAGTTCACTAAAGGTCTTTTATTTTTCTCGCAGTCTGACAGCAACGCGAGCTTCCTCCGTGCTGCCAGAGCAGGCAACCTGGACAAAGTCGTGGAATATCTGAAGGGGGGCATAGACATCAATACCTGCAATCAGGTAAGAACATGACAGCTGGCTCTGTGTTGTGCAACGAAGAAACACTCAGTACATTCTCAGAGTCCAAGATTATTTTTGTCTTATTAAAAATACTAAAATATCAGTGACTCAGACTTCTGAAACCCCAGTTTTGCCCCCTTACCAACTTTTCAAGCATCAGATGTATCTAGAGCTATATGTAGCTGAAAAAGTAGACAGATTAAAAACAACAACTGAATGCCAATTTTGTTTATGCAATGATTTGGGCCACCTTTAGCTGAAATTTTGACCAAGAATGATGTTTTACTTCTCATTTATCATCTAGTAATCCAGACCTTGGCTTCTTTCCTTCTTGACTATATGTACTTTACTCAGAGGAAACTGATTATTACAATTTAGTATAGAGAAATAAGAGGATAAAATTTTCTCCTAATTAATTTTAAAATATGGTTTATAATGAGAATAATTTGAAACTATTATTGTAAATGATGTGTCCATTCATTGTGCCCATTTGATAAGGACTTTAGAGAGTATTATACACTTTGGATATTATTTGGTGCCAATGTTGACATTTTTGTGCTATTTTTGACTAAGATTTTTACATCATGAACTAAAGTGTCCAGTGGACTGCAGTATTCACTTTAATGCTAAATGTTGTGTTGTGTTTGTGTGTGTGTGTTTGACAGAGACCTAACTACGAAGTGAAAAATTCTGGCTAATTTTAAGTGAAAAGGAGGTAAATGTCACTACTGGATTCTAAATTATATATAAATTCCTTTTTCTACATCCTGGTATATATTGAACCCAGTTATGTTTAATTTCTAGAGAATTGAAATTAATAAATCTTTCAATAACAACATTTCAAAAACTGAACCTGGTGTCTTATCCTCAAACTTAATGTACTCCCTAATTCCTACCTGCTGATTTCCTCACCAATGTGCCATTCCAACCCAACTGTTTCCCGTTCCTCATTTTCCCCCTCTCCAGCCCAGCACTCCTCTCTTTTTCACCTTCTGTATCCAGATTGCATAAGCTTGGATCACCTTGAGGTACTTAACAGAGTTGTCATAAAAGCCTTTTTATTGGGTTCTGTCTTCAGTCTTGTCTACTCTGATCAATTCTCCACACAATGCCTTGAGTGATAAATAAAATAAAAAGATTACAACACTTCCTTCCTCCCCAAACTTCTATGGCTACCCTATATGGCCACCAATGCCCAGATCAGTGAGGTGGTTGTATCAAAATCATCTGCAGGCGTTTGCAAAGGGTACAGGATTTCCCTCCTTCCTCTTCAGAGTCACTGGCATAAAGAGCATTGTCACTGATATCAATATTTCTCATATTTTAGGGAAGTGTGTCTCTTATCATGAAAACATGTTGAAAGCTACTTGATGTTGGGAAAAGTATTCTGCTGTGGCCCTGAGCAGTCCTGCAGATACTTTTGGGAATAACAAGAATAAAAGACTTTGGGATTGCTTTTTATCTGGGCCATTTCTCAGGGTGGTGTTTGCAATGAGCAACCTTGAGGGATTAGGTGATATCTCCCTCTAGCTACAAAGCAGGCCTGTATGAATCCCCCAAGGTCAGTGTTCTCTTTTAACACAACCCACAGGTACGGGCATCCATCATTGGTCCTTTGTGTCAACCCTGTTAGATATGCGGGAAGAAAGGGATAGGAAACTGGTATAAGTAACAGGCTGACACTTGGCTACTGCTTTTGCTCTGAATTACAACATCCTTTGTTTCTGACCCAGAAGACTTGTATCTTCTACTAGCATTATGAAACAGTAACGGTTTCGCTTTTAACTCTTTGGTAAGATAAATCTCAAGAACATTACATAGTACTTAACACTGACTTATGGAATAAACCCACATTACTGTATCCCAATATGTAAAATCTTCATGTGTTACGCCTACATTCCTTCATCTTATTTTTCATTATGAATCATTTTATCTGATATGTTTTTTGTGTTCTTTTGGACAAATAATTTGAACTTTAGATACATTAGTTACCTTAAGAAATGAAAGAACATTCAAACTCCCTATGGATATATAGACTTATTCTATATAATACTTATGAAGTTGAATATGAAATATTTAATACTTTTGATGTCAACTTAGGTTTCTTTAAGTAGATTAAATGCACTCCCTAAATATCTATTTGTTAACTTTCTAAATTTGCAATATGCTAGAGAATAAGCAATAAAACTGTTAGTTCATTTAGGTAAACTTATCATAAATAATGCCAAAAAAGAGAACCCAAGGAAAGTAAAGCTCATTTCAAACCAAATCTACTTCACACTAAAGTATAACAAATACATTAATTGTATGAAAGGTCTTATAACAAATACATTAATTACACTTATAATTAATACTTATAACAAATACATTAATTGTATGAAAGGTCTTAGGATTATTTTGAGAAACAATAATCTCTCAACAATAAATACTCAATTCTTATATTTATAGACCATCTTAGCTTCTTGAGTTAGCTTTCTCTTGTAGTGGCCAGCCATCCACTAACATGTCACTGTAAAAGGAAAGAACATTTATTTCTGTGAGAAGGCAACATGATGTCATGAAGCCCACACAAAATTTAGAGTCCACAGGTTCAAATTCAAGTTTCATCTCTACTTTTAAGAAGTCAGTTCACTTCAGAAAGTGACATTTTTCTAACTTGTAAAACAGGATAAAAACAATACATTCAATGCTTATATCCCTGGGTTGCAATGTAAGTTAAATTATGAAATGTAAAAGGAGTTTCTAAGGTACCTGTGTTCTAATTACAATTACAGTATATAATTAACCAAGAATTATACAAATTAAAATTGACTTACACTCAAAATATGAGGTTGATTCTCCTCAATTCCCCGAACTCACCAGTTATAAAGTAAATGCAAGGCCAGGTGTGGTGGCTCACACCTCTAATCCTAGCACTTTGGGATTATAGTGGGAGGCTGAGGCAGGATTGCTTGAGCCCAGGAGTTCCAGGCTGCAGTTAGCTATGATCGTGCCACTGCACTTCAGCCTGAGTGGGTGAGAGAGTAAGACCCTGTCTCTTAAAAATAAATAAATAAATAAATAAATAAATAATTAATTAATTAAAACAGGCCGGGTGCAGTGGCTCACACCTGTAATCCCAGCACTTTGGGAGGCCAGGAGGCAGGTGGATTGCCTGAGATCAGGAGTTTGAGACCTGTCTGGTCAACATGGTGAAAGCCCGTCTCTACTAAAGACACAAAAAAATTAGCTGGGCGTGGCGGCATGCGCCTGTAATTCCAGCTACTCAGGAGGCTGAGGTGGGGGAATTGCTTGAACTAGGGAAGTGGAGGTTGCAGTGAGCCAAGATTGCGCCACTGGACTCTACCCTGGGTGACAGAGTGAGACTCCGTATTAAAAAAAAAAAAAAAAAAATTCCCCAAAGTAAATGTGGTCTGATGGGCTTGCTGGTTCTGTATTTTTATTAATAGTATTCGAGACAGTATATTAATTAAATAAAGATTAGGGAAATACAGTGACTAATGTTACCTACTTAGCTACTGTGTATTAGACTTTGTGCTGGGGCTTTACATGTGATGTCTTATCAGTCAACTGAGATGAAATATTGTGAGATAGGGATTAGCTCAAGTTTACAAATGTAGAAACTGGGCCCACAGTGGTTAAGTTACATTCCCAGGGCCACATGGATCTGTCTGTCTCCCATGTCCAAGCTTTTTTCTGCTGCAGGATATCTTTTTGAGTAGCTATTTGGAGCTGCCCTTCAAAGTAATACAGTGGTGATGTCCTTTATCTTAAAGTTGAAAACTTATTTTTAATCTACTACTGCTAATATAAAAAGAACTTATTCATACGTAGTTACAAGATCTTTTAAGTCAAAGAGCACCACCACCAGGATTACTGCTAAAACTCAAATACAATATAGAAGAGGAAATGATTTCCAAATACCCAGAAAAGTAAAAGAGACAACTATTCAGCCAAACTATTGCTATTTCCAAATATACAATATTCAAAGCTAATATGGCATATGAAAGAAGAAAAGAAAATGTATCCTCCAGTTTGCTACTAAGCCTTAGTTTCTAGGGAGCATTACAACATGTAATATAGAAACCAGGACTTTCTGTACTCTGTTGTATTTCTCAATGAAAGGCAATCTGGGCTGCACCAGCTTTCCAAAAATATCACATGTGTTGGCGTGCTAAGATTCCTTAAACTGAAATTTGAATCAATGTTTTTTCTTTATAAAATTGGTTTCACAACTACCATGAGAAGTTTAAAGTATAATTCCCAAATACTATTTTGCTTTTAATCATTTAAATGATATGCAGAAAATTCATAAATTTGGCACATGAAAATACTCTAAAAGGATGTCAAGTTTTCATTTTTCTTTTTTAAATGATTACAAATATGGTTAACTTTTATTTTCTTTAAAAGATTACACCAGTCATCTATTTACCACGTTATCTCTTGTACATTTAGAAGAGAAAATAAATCTTAGCATTCAATTTATTTCTGAAACTCATAAAGGCTTACATTCTTACCTATTACCTATTTAGTAATTCTGCATAATTTAATACTGTTACAAACAAGATTAACATGCAGACCTTAAAAATAAGTTGTATAATATTTTAATAAAAGTTTATAGCCAGTTACAAGCCAATAAAAACCCCAGTAGTTTCAGATACTTTCACAATGTATGCAATTTATTCGTTTCACTATAGTGACTTCAAAATGAAAGACTATCACTTAGCATTTATTTAATACAATCCTAGATATGATACCAGTGATTAACAGGTCTTAAAATGCCCTGATTTTTGGTCTTGGCCTTTTACCATCGGAGTTTAAAGGTGCAAAATTATCAGTTAAATCCTGTGTTTCCTTTTTTATAAACAGAAGGCAAGGTCGAAGCATCATTTTCAAAACAATATTAGTGTTCCTCAAATAGCAGACCTTCAGCAACAAGAAGATACACCCAACAATGACTTTAGCATATGCTCACACAGTATGACTCAGACTGTGAAGCATATTTGGAAGTCACATTAACAATGTGGATGCTGGAAACCAAATTCTAGTTTTCCCCACTTACCAGGTGAATGACCCTTGGCAGTCAACTTCTGCAGGCCTGAGTTTTCTCAACTGGAGTAAGCATAACAACACTGAAGTTTTAGGGTAGTTTTGATGATTAAGTGAGATGTTTGCAAAATGCTTGGCAGAGCAAGTACTCAATAAATACTGGTGAAAATGATGCGTATTATAATAATGTAATTTTTGAAATATTGATTCTCAACCTAAGCTTTAGCAAAAGTAGCACTGATTCGCACAAGCAGGACAGAACATAAAAGGTATTGCCATAACCTGTATCACCAAATAGGAAAAAAATTATGATTAGTATCAATTTGGTAAAGTTACTATTTATCTGGGTTGCATTAAACTAAAATATTTATCTGGAACTAAAATCTTTTTCACAAATGCCATTTGGGTTCATCTGGTTTAGACTTCTCTTTAAAAATACTAAAAACAATTCTATTAGCCTGCGACCTTATAAAAACAACAAAAATGAATAGGGGAGAATTAAATTCATGGAATTAATGGAACATGGAATGAACTATGTACAGTTTCCTAACCAGTTAAATTTGGCACAAATATATATACAAAAATATAACTATATAGCTAAATGCTTATTATTGACCCCTCAGAAGAAGCAAAAGGTGATGTTTTCATCTGGTTCTGGTTATGTGGTTTTGGATTCTGTACCATTCTGTAATATCTTTTGATGCGTCAGTGCTGGTCCTTGCTCTATACTGGGTAGTGGTGATTCAGGTTAGAATTGAGTAACACCTGTCTAATATTTTGAGTACTTAGAATTTTTAGTTTACTTGTTGATATTTGCTCAATGTAAAGTAAATCCAATAGAGAGTTTTCATCAACTACTTGCCCCCAGCTCTCAAAATTTCATTCTATTTACAATTAGACAGGTTTATGAAGATTTAAATATGTGACTCTTCTTTCATTTTAAAAATGCTGGGAGTAGCTTCATGCAAATTATTTCTATGGCTGTATTCTTAAGTACTCCACTGTAATGGTTTAGATTGGAACAGGACACTTTATATTCTGGAAATTCTCTTGAACACTCTCTTTCTATGGCTAAACAACATGGATTTTAATACCTGACTCCAAGCAGCCACTCGACTCTTCCTAGCTCATCTCGGACAGTAGAATCACAGTATTTTTTTTTCTGCCAGGCTGGACTCAGGCACACTATTTGTTCATCTACTTACTCAAACATGTATTGTGTGTTTAGTCAGTGGCAGGCTCTGTCCTAGGTGCTGGGGATGGAGTAGTGCAGAGAGACACAAACTCTGCTCTCATAAAGCTCACAATCTACAACCTGAGAGGAGAAAAGGCAGTGAGTGATATGGAGGAAGATACAGCAGGGGAGAAGGAGAGAGGAGTAGAATGGGAGCGGTATATCACTTTAAAGGGGATGGGCAAAAGAAAACCTGAAGAAATTGAGCAAGGAGGCCATGCACGCTGTGGAGGGAGCACATTTTAGAAGAAGGCTTGACAGGTGAGAGAACCCCACAGAGGGAGCATGTTGGCATGTTCAAGGGCCAGCAAGGAAGCAAGCCTGCCTGGAGTAGAATGAGGGAGAGGAAGCGTAGGAGGAGGTTGGGGAGAGCAGAAAGCAGCATCGGGTCATGTAAGGCCTTGTGGGCTATTTTAAGAACTTTGGCTTTAATTCCGAATGAGCAGAGAAGTGATTAGAGGGTTCTTAGTAGAGGAGTGACATACACTAATGAGTCTTAATAGTAACGCTGAAGCTGAAAGGGAACAAGGACAGAAGCAGGGAACACTTTTGTGATACTTTAGGTGAGAAGTGAGGTGTTTTACAGTAGGACAACAGGCAGGAGAATTGGTGAGAAGTGGCTGGATTCTAGATACATTTCAAAAGCTGATTTTGTTGATGGAGTTAATGTAGGATGAAGGCAAAAGAGGAATTAGGCATGAGGGTTGAGGTCACAATGGAAAGAATGAGAGCTGAAGTTTTATTAACTGAGGTGGGTAAGACTGTGTGAGGAGCAGGTTTGAGGGAATACTCAGCAGGTCAGTTTTGAACATGTTAAGTTTGATTTGTCTGTGTGATATCCAAGATATTGAGTAGGCAGTTGTATATATGAGTTTTCTAGGGTCGGGAGAAAAGATTTTGGCCTGAAATATACATTTTGGCATACCCAGTATATAGATAGTATTCAAAACCGTGGTACTGCATGAGATCACCAAAAGAGAGAGAGTTTATGAAAAATAGAATAGGTTCAAGGGCTGGGCCCTGGAGTACTACAATATTTAGAGGTCAGGAAGATGAGAAGCCACCAAGGAGAATGGAAAAGAGTGTCCAGGGATGTAGGAGGAAAACCTGAAGAATGTGATTTCTTAGAAGACCTATTTTCAGGTGGATGAAATGATAAACTCTGTAAAATGCTGTTGATCCAATAAGCTGAGGAACTGAACAACAGCCTTAGTAATGTGATGGAAACTGGTGACTTGATCAAAGCAATTTTGGTGGAGTGGAGGGGTGAAAGCTGGACTGGAGCTCATTCAATGGATGACGGGCAGACCAAGGACTGCTTCAAGGGCTCTTTCTATATAAGAAAGAAAAGAATAAGAAAAGTAGCTGGAAGAGGAAGTGGAATCAAGAAGGATTTCTTTGTAATAGGAAATAAATAATAGCTTTGTTTTGTTGATGGAGAAATATCAACAGGGAAAGAAAAATCAATACTTTGAGAGAGAGAGAGAGAGATGGGAGAATTACTGGATGGTGTCCTTGAGTTGATGAGAAGTGGGGATGAAGCCTGATGCACAAGTGGAGGGATTGGCTTTTGCTAGAATCATGGATAGTTCAGGTAAAGGAAAGGTATATGGGCAGAGGAGCAGGAAGTAGTGTGGGTGGCATGCTGGGAGCTGGATGTGGGGTGGAAGTTCTAATTGCTTCTGTTTTTTTTTCAGTGAAATATGATTCTAGGTTATCAGCTGAGAGTAAAGATAGGAGAGGAGAGGGTGGAGGTGTAAGAGGGAGAAGGTGTGAAATAATAATCCAGGAGAGTAAGAGAGATAGCAATTGAGGGTAAGACAGTATGATTGCCAGGCAGCATGAAGGGTCTGCTTGAGCATCATGATCAGGAATTTAAAGCGAATCCAGGTGGCGTGTGTGTGTTCTTCTGCAGCTACGTTCAGACATGGGATCACATGGAGAGTTATATATAGCCAGGAATGTGGTTTAGCTAAACATATATGGCAGAACTAGAGAAACACAAGGGAACTGAGGATGCATATAAGGGAATGAATAAAATAACGATAAAGACTATGCATAGAATTCACGCCAAGTGAGGAGGTAAGTGGGCACCGTGAAAAGATAAATAGACTCTAACTGTTAAGGATTGAAGGATTGCTGGAGTTGGATGAGTAGATTAGCAAGAGAGTAAGTAGTGTTCAGAGGGTTGGATGTTTAAAATTGAAATGCTAGAGGAAGTTTACAATTATTGGAAAGGAAAATGTCTAGAATGTGACCATGGAAGGGAGTGGATAAGGTAGAGAAAAGAAGAAATCATTGGCAGAGAGGAATTCAAGAACCTGAAAACCTGGAGTTTTGGAAAAGTCACCTATGTATATGTAGGAGAAAGTGGCAGTGAGCTAGAAGCTAAAATTCTCAAGGGACAAGGGATGGCATCAAGAGGATACAGGCTGATGACATCAGGAGGTTTAAAAAAAGGAGGAAGAAAAATAGTTTAAAAGAGCGATGAGAAGCAAGAAGCAAAATATAGCTCCCCCAATGTCAGTGATCTATATTTCTATCAATCCATATTCCCATTAATATCAATTCCTATTAGTATCAATCCATATTCCTATTAATCACCGAACTTGGGGGAGCTATATTTTACTTCTTGCTTCTACTCAAGTATCCATCACTTGAGTAGACTTCAGGGAAGCAGTGTCTTTGGATTCTAGTTAGAGCAAGAAGCTTAAAAGGGATATTTAGAGAAGAGATTTAGCCCAGACTTTTTGCTAATGACTACACCCATGCATTCTAAAGGATCAGTGTGGGAGTTTTGGGAAACGGGAAGTGATAGGAGATAGAATCAGAAAAGGAGGTATACAGAGGCGGAGAGGGATAAGATTTTCAGGGATGATGGTGGAGTTGGTGACTACCACAAACAAGGATAGAGGACGTGATAAGTTTAGCTCAGACAGTCCCAAGCAGATAGCGATGGTGACGTTGTAGAGATTGTCTGGAGAAAGAAGTGGGGGGAATCTATCCAGGAGTCTGTAGAGTTCAGGAGTCCCATCTTGATTTTTGCTGTTGGAGACCAACAGAGGAAAGATCTTAATGGGAATTTATACTCGCTGCAATTCTTCCAGTATGCACTACAAACACAGGTGGTGTGTGAGATGAAGTGAAGCTGCCATTCCTGCCTAATCATTTTTCTCCTTGGTTATTTTCTTTGTGCCTTTAAGGATCATCCAGCCCTTTTGCAGTAGTTGAGATTTTGCCAACTCATATTCACATATTCTGTTTTTGTTGCTGACCATTGATTCTTTTATTATTATTATTATTATACCTTAAGTTCTGGTTCCTGTGCAGAACATGCAGGTTTGTTATATAGGTATACACTTGCCATGGTAGTTTACTGCACTCATCAACCCATCATCTACATTAGGTATTTCTCCTAATGGTATCCCTCCCCTAGCCCCCCAGTCCCCAACAGGCCCCAGTGTGTGATGTTTCCCTCCATATGTCCATGTGTTCTTATTGTTCAACTCCCACTTATGAGTGAGATGCAGCATTTGGTTGTCTGTTCCTGTGTTAATTTGCTGGGAATGATGGTTTCCAGCTTCATCCACGTCCCTACAAAGGACATGAACTCATCCTTTTTTATGGCTGCATAGTATTCCATGGTGTATATGTGCCACATTTTCTTTATCCAGTCTATCATTGATGGGCGTTTGGGTTGGTTCCAACTCTTTACTATTGTGAATAGTGCTGCAATAAACATACATGTGCATGTGTCTTTATGGTAGAATGATTTATAATCCTTTGAGTGTATACCCAGTAATGGGATTGCTGGGTCAAATGGTTTGGTTCTATATCTGGTTCTAGATCCTTGAGGAATTGCCACACTGTCTTCCACAATGGTTGAACTAATTTACACTCCCACCAATAGTGTAAAAGTGCTCCTATTTCTCCAAATCCTCTCCAGCATCTGTTGTTTCCTTATTTTTTAGTGATAGCCATCCTAACTGGCATGAGATTGTATCTCATTGTGGCTTTGATTTGCATTGCTTTAATGACCAGTGATAATAAGCTTTTTTTATATGTTTGTTGGCCACATAAATGTTTTCTTTTGAGAAGTGTCTGTTCATAACCTTTGCCCACTTTTTGATGGCATTGTTTTTTTTCTTGTAAATTTGTTTTAGTTTCTTGTAGATTCTGGATATTAGCCCTTTGTCAGATGAATAGATTGCAAATATTTTCCCCATTCTGTAGGTTGCCTGTTCACTCTGATGAAAGTTTCTTTTGCTGTGCAGAAGCTCTTTAGTTTAATTAGATCCCATTTGTCAATTTTGACTTTTGTTGCTATTGCTTTTAGTATTTTAGTCGTGAAGTCTTTGTCCATGCCTATGTCCTGTATGGTATTGCCTAGGTTTTCTTCTAGGGTTCTTATGGTTTTAGGTCTTACACTTAAGTTTTAAATCCACTTTGAGTTAATTTTTATATCAGGTGTAAGGAAGGGGTTCAGTTTCAGTTTTCTGCATATGGCTAGCCAGGTTTCCCAACACCATTTATTAAATAGGGAAGGCACAGCTTCAGCAGACTTAAATGTTCCTGCCTGCCAGCTCTGAAGAGAGCAGTGGATCTCTCAGCACAGTGCTCGAGCTCTGCTAAGGGACAGACTGCCTCCTCAGCGAGGTCCCTGACCCCCCTTCCTCTTGACTGGGAGATACCTTACAGCAGGAGCCAACAGACACCTCATACAGGAGAGCTCTGGCTGGCATCTGGCAGGTGCCCCTCTGGGACGAAGCTTCCAGAGGAAGGAACAGGCAGCAATCTTTGCTGTTCTACAGCCTCTGCTGGTGATACCCAGGCAAAGGATCTGGAGTGGACCTCCAGCAAATTCCAGCAGACCTGCAGCAGAGGGGCCTGACTGTTAGAAGGAAAACTAATAAACATAAAGAAATAGCATCAACCTCATCAAAAAGGATGTCCACACAAAACCCCATTTGAAGGTCAGCAACATCAAAGACTGAAGGTAGATAAATCCACGAAGATGAAGAAAAACCAGGGCGAAAAGGCTGGAAAAAGATTCTAAACAGTCTTTTCCTCGCTCTGTAGAGGTTTCTCAGTACTTTCCACCCATCCCTCCCTGCCCTCCTGGATATCTCCTCTCTCTCTCTCCCCCTCTCTCTGTCTCTGATTGTAAAGAAGTAAACAAATCCTATGATCGCTAGTCTTTTCAAGGTCTCTTATCTTATGGAATACATAGAAGAAAAGAAAAAGGAAACCTTATTTTAAAATGGCAACTTCTTCAAATTGGGGATTCTCTTCTTAGAAAAAAAGGAAATTGTGTAGAATTAAGCAGTGGTTGTCAGATTGATGTGGGCATGATCAGGGCAACTGTCTGTGAATGAACCTGCATATGTGTAAGTGTAGAGCCTCATGTGGCAGTTGTTTTTAGTCCCCACACTCAGTTCGTTTTTTACCTTTTTCCTCAGAAATGAAAGGTCTTCAGGGTAGAATAAAAGAGACCAAGATGCAGATGAGCAAGAGCCCATAAAGCACACCATGGGGCATAAGGACAATTCCCCATTCCACACCCCACCCCACCCCCTAAACTGTCATTACTTAAAAAAAAAACAAAAAAACTCTTTATGCACGGTCAAGTGGGCAGAGGGGACAGTTTGAAATAAATCCCTGCACCTTAGTGGGTATGCAGTCATTGCTGGAGTCAGTGAAGGCTGTTACTGCCCTTGGGAAAAAGAGAATTTGCAGTGTGATGTTTCCTTTGAGGAATAAAGGAAGACAGCAATAGTGCCCATGGGAGTTAGAGGAGGGAAGCAGGCAGAGAAAGCCATTTATCAGAAAGTTGAGAATATAGTTTCTCTTCCAAAGTAACCATCAGAAGTTTTTCAAGAGATCTGTTATTCAAGTTCCCTTGGAATTATAAGTTTGGACGCCAAGCTAATGATGGTCACTTTGGCCCTTTTTAACAACTCTACTTTTAGTGAAATTTTTGTGTCTTAAAGAAGGCACTCATTCCTCATTAACTGATTGTGTCCCCAGCTAACAATTTTGCAGTATGCAGACAGGAAAGCAAGTCCCACAAACTGGGAACTTGGAATTTTAGCAGCACAGGAAAATTGAGGGGTTTAAAAAGAAAAGCTCACAGAGTATACAAATATAAACAGGGTTAAAATTAAACTTACCAGGGAGGGAGGCTATCGCTGACATATATGAACCAATTTCAAAGAATGATTTATAAACTAGAATTTAAGCTTCAGTGTCGTATAATGACAGGAGAAGTGCTGGAAAGAACAAGACCCAGGATTGACACATAATAGATGTCCAATTAATATTTGATAAATGAATGAGTGAGCACTGGACATTGGGCCAGCCACTTAAATCATTCTGAATCTCAAATTATCCACTCATGAAGTGGGAAATAATAATACGTGTTATATCAAATAATAGTTACCTTTATTGCATGCCTGTTACATCCTCATCACTGTGCTACAGTGTGTGTGTGTGTGATGTAGTGTGTGTGTATATACATATGTACGTATGTATAATCTTCACAACATACTTCTCTACTTTAAAAGGAGATGATTGGGGCCTCAAGTGATACATATGAAAATCAATTGTGTTGTGCACACTCATTTGGGAGACCAAATTGTGGCTCTGATGGTTATATTTAGATAGAATTTGGTTAACAAAGTTAGGCTAGCCACAAATGATTATTTCAGCCACATGAGAGTAGCTGGATGGACAAATTCTGGACAAGTACTAACAAGTATATTCCTACTGATTTTGGCTATAAAGTTTCTTAATAAATTGTTATAATTTCTTTTTGATAATTTATAGTCCTGTGGGACACAGGAAAGCTTCTAATACTTAGGAAGGTTCTAGTCATGCCTCCTTACGCATCCACTCTGCTTTCTAGATGGAAAGACCCACATATTATCAAGTTCTGTTTACAAACCATCTCTTAAGGCAGCATTTCTTCTACTTATCGGGGGGGAGGGGAAACTTTTTTTGGTCCCATAAGAAAATACATCTGTGTGCCTCAGTTTGAGAAAAACTGCATCAAAATTTGAATGTTCCCTTTAAGTGATTCATTGAAATCAACACAATCAGAAACATGACCAAGAACAAAAAATTACTAAATGTTAATTAAATGTGATTATCCAGATGATCCAGAATATGCTTCTATTACTGTTTTTTAGATTGGCACTAAAATAAACATGTAAAATTTAAAAATTATCACACAACTCTGAGATCCTTAATAACAAAGGCTATTTAAATTAAGTCGTTCCTTCAGAATCTAGTTTCTCTTGTATGTGTTAATAGTAAGCAATACAGGCCTCAGAGAGTGAATGTCTCGTGATTGTGTTTCCAAAGATGGATCTATTTATACCTGACTTGTTCGTGCACTGACTTGCATTTGCTGACAAAATGTAGAGTACCTGGATGAATTAAGCAAACTCCTGTTTACCTTCATACTGTACACATTATTAATTAGCCCATTTATTGTACAAATATTATTGAAGTGCACCTTTTTTGTGCCAGGTACTATATTAGGCATAGAGGTTACCAATATGAATAGAATTTGACCATTTCCCATGAAAAGTCTTGTTGGGAAGATAAACAGGAAACATGCAAATACAATAAATTGGTGAAAAGAACCAAATTTTATGATTGCTCAGAGGAGAAAGTGACTAAGCCAGCTTGTGTGTCTCAGA
The DNA here is from genome assembly GCF_003255815.1 of Theropithecus gelada. Taxonomy (NCBI): domain Eukaryota; kingdom Metazoa; phylum Chordata; class Mammalia; order Primates; family Cercopithecidae; genus Theropithecus; species Theropithecus gelada. The sequence continues at coordinate 110,720,410 of NC_037672.1, forward strand.
CATACCTGAAATTGATACCAAATGCCATTTATAGGAATTATTTTATAATGAAGGAAAACAGAGTACCAGGGTGTTATTTAGAAGACTCGGCAAAGCTTTTATTGTCTGATGCTCCCTCCTCTCCCTTCCCACAGAATCCACCATGCCAAATTTGGCTTGTTTTTAATTAAAATTGTAAAAAATGTGGAGAAGATCAGAAGTAATTGTAATTTTCTAATAATATTACCAAACTTTTATATGGATACATTGAAATATAGACTTGGTTTCTAGCACAATGTTAGCATACAATAAATAATCAACAAATGTTTTAGTATGTGAATACTTGAATTTAGTTACTATTTATTGAATATAAGCTACCCCTAGTCTATTAATTTGAAAACTCTGTATCGTGTTTTATCTGAGTTTAATATTTTGTTAAAAAATGTTTCTTCACTTGTGCCTCATTAGAAGCAGGAGGATAGGGCACACACTGGAATCCGCTGTGGAATTTCTTTAGTTCTAGTCTCCCATTTTGCTTCCTTTCCTTCGAGGTCCTGCCACCTCTTTCTTCTCAATTCTGATCTCATCCTTGGTGCCTGGAGGCATGTCCACTGCTGGGTGTCTCACTAGAGAATTCTTTTGTTTCATGGTACATACTCCTTCCCCTGCTTGCCAACCTTGATAAATTCTATGTCAGTAGGAGAAAGTTCAGGTTTTTAATGCCCTCTTTTAAGATGGGTTCATTGAAATGGTAAATGAGTTAGTGATAAACATGCAGAACTAAGACCTAGTCTTTTGGGTTGTATCTTTAAAAACTTCTGGAAATTATACTCTCATTACTTGTCATCTGGTGTTAGAAACACAGAATTTTGTTACTTTAAAAAAAAAAGCTTAAGGGAGAAACCATTCTAAACCCTTTCCTCCATTTTTACTTAGCATTTACTTTTATTTATTTACTTATCTATCTGTTTAGTTATTTTGAGGCAAGGGGTTTGCTCTGTCACCCAGGCTGGAGTGCAGCCTCAGCTTCCCAAGTAGCTGAGATTCCAGATGCACACCACTGAGTCCGGCTAATTTTTTATTTTTCATAGAGATAGGGCTCTCTATGTTGCCAAGGCTGGTCTTGAACTCCTGGGCTCAAGCAATCCTCCCGCCTCGGCCTCCCAAAGTGCTGGGATTATAAGCGTGAGTCACTGCACCTGCCTAGAGTTTACTTCTAAATGCTAAACTTGGCATGATTTTGACATCATAACATTCTAGAATTCATTTTAATGGTTTTTCTTTTCTAATTTTGATGTATTTGTACATTAAACATCTGCAAACCTAAAAGAAATAATTTTTAGAGACTGAGATATTTTCTATTAGAAAATAGAGCTAATGAGAAGTTGAGGTCTAAAGAAAATAAAATAGGATTATAATGCAGAGGCCATTGGTTTTTGTGTTATGGAGGCCAGGGAGACATAAAGGGGAGGAGGTTTCAAAGTGCAGTTTCTGAGCCAGAATCACCAACTAGTTGATAATTCAAAATGTTCAGTTCAGGATTATATGAATTAATGCAATTAAGTGCTTAGAACAGACCCTTACACAGAAGAATAAACTGTGATATGTTTTAGCTATTATTTAAATGATTTGCTGCTCACTTTTAAATTTAGTTTTTACATTCCTTTAAACCAAAACTATTATAACAAGTAGTTCAAATAATTTTTCTTCTTTGAGCCTTATATAAATGTTTTGTTTTTATACATGTTAAGCCAACTATTAAAGAAATAATTTACCTATATAATCTTAAAAAATTAATTTAACCAAAGAAATGAGAGACTGCATGAAAATGGCATTTACATAGGAGAGTTGAGGCTGGGTATGGTGGCTCACGCCTGTAATCCCAGGACTTCGGGAGGCCGAGGCAGGAGAATCACCTGAGGTCAGGAGTTTGAGACCATCCTGGCCAACAGGGTGAAACCCCGTCTCTACTAAAAGTATGAAAAAAATTAGCCAGATGTGGTGGCACGTGCCTGTAATCCCAACTACTCGGGAGACGGAGGCAGGAGAATCACTTGAATCCGGGAGGCGGAGGTTGCAGTGAGTCAAGACTGCACCACTGCGTTCCAACCTGGACAATAAGAGCAAAACTCCATCTCAAAAAATTAAATAAATAAATACATAAATAGAGTTGAAATAGAGTTCAGTAGTAAAATTGCAACTGTCTGAATTATTGACAAGGGTGACTACTAATAAACCAAGTTCCTTTTACCCATCTACTTCCTAGGTTTTATTGTAATTCAAAATACTTTTAAAAGATAAATCACTTTTGCATACATTAATACTTTTGCTAGCCTAGGTAAACGTATATTGAACTCAAAAATGCTCATTTCATCTCATCACATTTAGCCAAATCTTAGTGATGGAACATTGGCAGAGCTGTGGATGGGGAGAGCGGGAATATACACATGTATTACTGTTTGCATCTAACTAGGAAATAATAATACCTTACATTTGTTTATTACTTCATACATTACAAACAGAATTAACCTACACTATTTTATACTCTTAAATAACTATCTGAGGTAGGCAGAGTAGGACATTTTCCCTTTTTACTATTGAAGAAACCTTAAATCCTATTGTCAGGACTGGAGAGCCAGCATAGGAGCTCAGATTTCCTGTTGCCCAATGCCTGTGTTCTCCACTCTGCCACTGTCCCTCTCAGAACCCCAAATATGGACATGATTTAGCCAATATTCTCAAAATGAAGAATTCTGCTTCATCCCATTGTCAATCCTCTTATTTGCATCACAACACCCATCTAAAATGAAAATTAAGTTCAGAAAACTCAAATAAGCCTACCAACAAAACCATTTCTTTTCTTTTTTAAAAAATTTTACTTTAAGTTCTGGGATACATGTGCTGAACGTGCAGGTTTGTTACATAGGTATACATGTGCTATGTTGGTTTGCTGCACCTATCAACCTGTCATCTAGGTCCAACAAAACCATTTCTAAATGTCCATTATCCTCCCTTAAGTGATCTTTGTGAGTGCCAATGTTTCATTTATTTGATCTAAAAGGTTATCTAGTTTCCCCAAGATGACCTCCTGTCTCAGGTCTTGACTAAACTTCTTTAGCTTTTTTGTAACCCAGAGCATGCCTGCATGTGCACACACACACAGATGTGTGTGTATAAAAAGTTTCACCAAAAACCCCTCAAAATCAATACTTGCCACCCACAGTGCACTCTGTTTTTCTTTATGCTACTTCATGATTTGAACCATGCTGATTAGCAGTCCATTAGATTGAATTTATGACCAGTTTATGCATCATGACCTACAGTCTGAAATACTGGTTTAGCATTTAATTATTTTAAATAAAAAAGCATGGGTTTGGAAATCAGATAGATCTGAGTTTGAATTTTTTGCTCTTCCTCTTATAAGTTATAATGATCTTTGAGGCAAATCACTTGACTTCTGAGAATTTTAGTGTCATCATCTGTAAAATATAATAAAATATGCTGTAATATAATATATGTAAAATGTAAAATGTAATAGTGATTCTTACATCATTAACATTTCTTATTCTTTCATTCATCAAATATTTCTCAGCACTCATAACCTCTTCATTTTTCTTGATTTTAGTAAGATTCCGCAGACTAATTTTTACAGTTTTTTCTTCTCTCAGGCTAATTCACTACCATATTCAGTGTCATTCCCTATATTTTAGGGATTGTATTATTTAAAAAAAAAAAAAAAGCCCTTGATAGGGCTAGACAGAGAGAAAAGATCAGTGGCCAAAAAGGGAGCTACCATCCAGAGGCGCTAGACGGGACCCCACTATGGATGAAGTGGAGATCACGAAATGGACTGTATAGAGTGGCATCTTCAAAGCGTTCTTATTCTTTCACTGTGAAATAACCAATAACCTGAACAGCCAAATTCCAAATCTCATTGTAAATATTTTTAAATTAATGAAGGCTTAGTAAATACCACATTAAATTATCATTTGGGGATTTAAAAGAAACCCTTGAAGACCTGAGAGTAACTAATAAAACAAATATCTTCTTGTATCACCTATAGTTTGATTTACTTTGTTAAATCAGGAACCTGTGGAGACCAGCCAAGGACACAGTCAGTTCAGTTAAACTGTGTCTGACAAAGTTGGTGCATCATGTACTTTGCTTTTCCTGATCTTCATAAAAAACTAAATACATCCTTAACCCCACCACAGTGAATAAGTACCCTTGGTTTAGAGAAGCTGCTGTGGAAGAGATGGGAAAAGTGCAGATAAAAGATATATGGGTGTAAGGAGTGAGAATGGATAGAGAACATGTAAATGTGTCATTTTCATTTTTAATTTGATTTTTTCTTCATTGTATAGATTATTTCTTTTGCCATTGTCATTTTTTTAAATTATTTTTTTGCCATTGTCATTTATACTAATGGCACAGTGAAATTGTAGTAATATTTCACAACTATTTGTATCTACATTTATGGCACGTATTTCATCTTGAGAAGAGTTCTTGACTTAGGGGAATCTTGACACTGAAGTCCGTTCAGAATGGTGGTGAGGACTGAGAGGCCAAGTTTCACTTTCCTTCGCAATTACTGCCTTTGGATGTGCCCATTTTCTCTCTATCTCTTTCTTCTAACCTCTTTCAAAAGCTTTCAAGAGCTCATATATTTTAATTGGCTTCTCCCAAATATTTACATTTTCATATAATTTAAAATGTTATATAAGTTAGTTGTACTTTTCTGATATGCAAAAGACTTACACTGTGAAACTCTTAATTCAACATGTAACATATGCAAAGCAGGGCAGCCAGAGATCTGAAAATTAAATCATTGACAATATATGCTACTGTGTAGTTGATTTTCAGTTGTTTAATAATAAGTATTTGGGGGCCAAATATTTATGGGGACAAACATTACATAATGTGTCTTTACTTCTCCCTTGGAACCCAGCACTGAGAGCTAAGCACTTAGTGGGCACCTAGCAAATGCTTATGGATTAACAAATAAGTTTGTATTAATTATGAATTTATAATAAGGTGAAAAACAGTTTGATGGATGATGATGCAAACATTTAACCTTCATGTAAGTTTAGCTGTATCTTCTTGAATCTGTTCCTTAACTTCTCCAAATGGACTCCTCTGTGGTTTTTCTGTATATATCAGAAACACTCAAATGGTTCCATGAAAATTTTTATTGGCTATCTGTTCTACCTGGGATCATCCACTAGCTTTATATGATCATACAAAGGCAGTCAATGGAGAAAATATTTCATAAAATCAGCAAGAGAAATAGTGAATAGAGCTTATTATAAATCTGATTATGAACAAAATGTTAAAATACTCTTTATAAAATTTGATAGAAGTGCTAAACAAAAAAGATAACTTTGTTCTTTAGGATTAATGTGTGCATGGTTGTTTCAATGTAGCATTATCATCTTTTTAAAAAATCTACCTGATATTTTTAGCCATTTTAATGGTATTATATGGAAATAGCATTATTCTGAAGTTGTGGTATCAAAGATGATATCACTCCTGGAACTCACAGATCTGCAAAGCCCAATATCAAGCTCACAATAAGAACTCAATAAATATTTGCTGATTGTGTCAAAAGACTAAGTTTGTATTATTTTATCAACATTAACTTACATAAAGTCAATATCAATGACCTATCAACAGTAGCCTGCTTTGTTGTTTCCCATTTGGTATGCAGTATATATAAAATTGAGAGATACTTAAACCATTGCTAGAAATGAGTCTGACATAGTGAAACTGATAGATATATAGAACATCGCTGGAAGTGAATCTATACCGTGATGCAGCTTCCCCAAATTACAATGTTAAAATTATTCTCTCATAAATGTACATTTCAATAGAAGACTGTTAGATAGCACATCTCTGAACTATAAATCTGATCATATTACATATCATTATCATGCCTTTTGTCTCTAAATTTGGAGGCCCTATCAAGAATATCAAGACTGTCTTGGTTCTCTGACTGTAGCATCATAATAAGATCATTTTATTGACTGACTTCAACTCAGTAGTCAGGAATTAAAAATGAAATATTATTATTATTACTATTAAATGTTACAATATAAGAAGAAGGACAGTTTCTATAACCTTCGTATTTAGTACAACTTTTTCTTTTTTACATTACAAGTATGACTCATGGTCATTCTTAGATAAGTACTCTTCTATAACAATCTACGTAATGTAAATAATTTCTATATTCCATTTCAACATCCAAAAACATTTATGATTAGCTTCTGAGATTATTATGAAATAACATTTTGTAGCATTACTTGAGTCTATATGATATGTGTAAAACAGTGTATTTCAATTTGCATGGGAAAATGTTAATTTATTCAGTATCAATATTAGAATACCATCTGTATAAGACAAGTGGGCTATGGAAGCTAATAACTGGCACCATGAACCAGCTGCCAAATTGTCACTTTATTTCTATTGCTCTGTTTAAGCTTTACTACTGTGTCAGTTGAAGACTTTAATCCTTGTTTTGAAGATGAAGAAACTAATATTTATTCTGTTTTCCAGGTTGAATTAACTTAATACTTTCCTCTTAAAAATTTGTTCTTGATTTTTAAAATCATATTAATTTTCTTCTAAGTTTCTTCCAAATTGTTGGTCAGTATTTTGAGTCACTGAGTAGCTAGTTAGAGTGAGTTAGTTATAATATTAATCAAGGTATAACTGTTGTCTATAAATCCTAGGAGGTGTGGAGTACATCTTCGTAAGTGTGAATAGCACTTAGCAGAGTGCTGCTTTGAGATACAAAAGGACTGAAAAAATCTAAAGCTGTACATGTTCCAGAAAGTGGGCAGAATTTAATTTTGCACCAATACAATAAATGATATAAAATTGTTCCTTTAAATCATTTAAAATATTTAGAGATTTCTTAGTTAAAAAAAAATTTGTTGAAATGTAGTTGCCAAAATCCATGTTTCTAATGAATACTTACCTTATTGCCTCTCTGAATCAAAAACACTGAAATTAGTCTCTCCTAAATTAATAGATTCAAGATTCTAATGCAAAAAGGAAAAAAAAAAAAGAAGTGATCAGAGTCTGTCTGTTCTCTGGGTTATATGCTTGGCAGGACACTGTTTGCCTCATTACTTCACTTCTTAAAACCTTGTTTGTTTCTTCTCTCAGAATGGACTCAACGCTCTCCATCTGGCTGCCAAGGAAGGCCACGTGGGGCTGGTGCAGGAGCTGCTGGGAAGAGGATCCTCTGTGGATTCTGCCACTAAGGTAATATTCATGCTGGTAGAATATTTTTTTCCTTAGAAAAGTGAGAATTATTTAAAGCTTTTCATTTTCATGTATTTTTTTAGACAAGGTCTCTTTCTGTTGCCCAGGCAGTAGTGCAGTGGTACAATCACGGTTCACTGCAACCTCCACCTCCTGGGCTCAAGTTACCCTCCCACCTCAGCTGCCTGAGTAGCTGAGACTACAGGCGTGCACCACCATGCCCAGTTAATTAAAAAAAATTTTTTTAATATAGGTGAGGTCTTGCTATGTTGCCTTCCTGGGCTCTAGCGATCCTCCTGCCTCAGCCTCCTAAAGTGCTGGGATTATAGGCGTGAACCACCACACCTCACCCACTTAAAGCTTCTTTTCCCTCTTGTACATTTCAGAGGTTGGCTAGAATACCAAGATTCTTAACCTGCAGAATTAAAATTAAAACCCTCTCCATTAAACTCTGCAGAGTGAATTGTTTCATTTAAAGACTTATGGGACATGAGTCTGAAAAATCTGTAAACCTGGTTTCTAAAATTTTATCTTTCCCCCTTTGATTTACAAAGAGGATGAGATTCACATAATCCTTTGTAGACAGCAGCACCTGTTTTCCTATGGTTAATTCATTTTTTAAAAATAAACTGATGTGGGAAATTTCTCTATGGAAATTGAACAAGTAATTTTAAATGTATACATTCAGTTTGGTATGAGACTATGCAGAATCCTTTATACTCTAATAAGAAAAGAGATTTTGGGTCATGGATTGAATTATCAGGGTAATATTAGATTTTATCATCATAATGTGTTTGGTAAGGAAATTGGACTCATTTTTAAAGAAATGCACGGAATGCTTGGTAAACCAGAAACTGTTCCTTGATGCTGCTTTTGCTAAAAAATATTTGAACTTGTCGACGATTCTTTTCATAAACAACATACATTTGAAAAACTATCGTCAATGGCAACAATCTTTGTCTCTTGAAGGTAAAATTTTATTTGGAAAAATACAGTGCTAATCAGAGCCAAGCCTGCTGACCAAGCCTTGAGTGTGATAATATGGCTGTGGAAGATGCAGAGAGAGAAGTCAGACACTCTGGTCTCTAGATGGGACACTAGTCTTATCTGGAGTAATCAAACAAAAAAAAAGTACAAGAATAAATTAGAAATACGGCCAGTTAACCTGGGATTCCAATGCCTCATGCATAATTGCCAAAATGTGCATTGGTTCTGCTTGTAGTATAGTAAACGGCAATTCTAGCAGAAATTAAAAAACAAAAACTAACAATTTTTGGCAATTCCACAGAAGTAAACATGTGAATTCACTATATGCAATACATTTCTTACTTTGAACATAAAGAGAGAGTAAACATTTTTATTAACATTTCTCTCTGGCACATCAAATACATTTTAAACAAATATTTAAAGGATATCTATTTGAAGCCCAGTTCACTGGCTCACATCTGTAATCCCAGCTACACTGGAGGCTGTAGCGTGAGGAGCACTCACGTGAGCCTGGGATTTTGAGGCTGCCACTGTACAACCCCACCAACATCTATTATTTTTTATCTTTTTAGTAATAGCCATTCTGACTGGTATGAGATGGTGTGTAGTTGCCCACGTTAATATAGTGTATTCATTAAGCCAATTATTTTTGCTTGCTTAAGTGTTTATTACTATTTTTGTTTTTCCTTTCTTCTAAACTCTATTGATATTTTAAAAATTAGGCTTACTTTTAATCATAGATTAGAATTGTAGAATTTCCCAGAAAAGAATCTCATGTTTTTAAACAGAAAAAAACTGAGGCCCCCAAATATTAAGTGAGTGCCTAATGCTCCCACAGTGAGCTGGAGACAGAAAGAGAACTAGAGTCCAAACTTTATGGCCTGGAATATACTGGTTTCTTTTTTTTTTTTCTTTTTGTTATTTATTTTAATCATCACAGTTATTTTTAATCTCTTGGCCTTTATTTTCACAAAAAGTTTAAATTATTTTTCATTGGTTTTGGTGTTGTGGCTGGTAAATTTCGATGTAGCAAATGGTAGAAAATCATTGGTACTGTTATGATTTATGTAAAATTTATTTTTCTTATTCCCAACATATTCCCAAGTGCCCTAGTAGCTGCAAACACAACTATAAGCTGTCCGTTTCTCTACCACTAAAAATTCCTAGGTTTCTTTGCAAGGTGAAAGAAACTCAATGTTTCAGTAAACTTTCTTTTTAGTTAATATTTCTTTGCAGTAGGATTCTTTAGTTGCTGATTAAATTGCATGAATCTCATGAGATACTGACACATACACACACACCCCCTGCAAATTTTTGATTCTTTAGTTGTTGATTAAATTGCATGAATCTCATGAGATACTGACACATACACACACACCTCCTGCAAATTTTTCATTCATTGAAAACAGTCACTCTGTGTTAACACTAACCAATATTGTGAAAATAGAAAAGGAAGACACTATATGAGGTGGCCAAAAAGTTTTTTTTTTGATGGTAAAAAATAATCTCTTCGTAAGTGGCCTACTATCTTGATAAAATAACAGATTTTAATCGGTTACAGGGATTAGCGAAGTTGAAAATGCCTGCACATTTTGATTTCTGCAAAATTCAGAAACCTTGAACATTTTCTATTTTGTTTCTCCAAAACAGAAAGGAAATACTGCTCTTCACATTGCATCTTTGGCTGGACAAGCAGAAGTTGTCAAAGTTCTTGTTAAGGAAGGAGCCAATATTAATGCACAGTCTCAGGTATTCCATTCAGATTTTCCCTGATGTACATACATTTAAATTAGAACAGTTTTGTGAAATTGATTTAATGGGTTTAACTAGCTGTTTTACTGATAAATTTATTATAAGTGCTTTGTTATTTATTTTAGCCAAATTATTTTATTAACTTTTATGATGTTTATTTTTTCAACATATAATCTCCCTTTTAATGTAACTTAGCACTTGACAAATGTAAGTCTATCATTGTCTCTAAGTATTTTTCAAAAGAATATAAAGTGCTTTTTTTCAGAATGACAGTGATATCTGAGAAATATGAGTTATTCATGCAAGTTTCGTGTTACTCTATAAAAGTATTCTCTTTCTGTAAATTGAAAATATTCTTGAAAGATTTACATTCCAGTGGAAAATCTGCTATAAGGTGGGAATAACACAACTTTGGTCACTTTACACCCCAATGTGAGCTTTACTAATAATAAATAGGAAATGTATGGTTTTAAAATGAAATTAAGAAAAAAATTACACAATAATTACTTAATCAAAATTATACTATAAGCTTGATTCCCCCCCCCCTTTTTTTTTCTGGTGGAAAAGGGGAGAAAACATTGTTTTGCCCAAAGCTTTACTTTTGATATCTATTATACCATGTATGCATGTGGGGATTGAGAAATACATCTTTATGATAAAATTCATTCTCTCTATTTTTAGGGTTTTCTCTTTTGCCTTTCTGATAACACAGACTATATCATGGAGGTTATTAGCAAAATACGCCAGCTCTGTTCCATCTGTTCTTTGGGATAACCTCACCAGCTTGCCTTTGAAGGCCATTGTGTAGGAATATGTATTAACTATATAGTTCATTCATTCATTCCCTAGGCATGGCTCTAGTTCTATAGATGGCACAAGTTCTGGACCTAGAAAATACAAAAGGCAGTGGTTAAATCAGCCCTATTTTCTTTCATTTTAATTTTGGGAAAAATCTGTTGAAATTATGATAGATAAGACATTATTTTTATTTTTGTAATATCATGCTATTTTAATTAGTCACATTTTTTTTCCTTACAACTCAAACATTCAGTTGGATGCATATCCATGTTTTAACATGTATTGAGAATATGCCTTAGTCTAAAACCCTTACTAGATGAAATTTTTATAATTTGGTACCTTCTGTAAAGAACATCTGTATTTTTATAAAGTATAATAGCATTTTAGGCTTGGAGAGAAAGGTCCCTGCAGAAGCTACTGCTCCACCATAAGTGATTCAAAACTTCTCTTTTTTAAACTTTATTTTGTTTAGATTCAAGGGGTACATGTGCACGTTTGTTACATGGATATATTATGTAATCAAATAGTGAACATTGTACCCAATAGGTAATTTTTCAACCTTCAGTCCCCTATCCCCCTCCCCACTTTTAGAGTCCCTAGTGTCTATTATTTCCATCTTTATGTCCATGTGAACTCATTGTTTAGCTCTCACTTCTAAATGAGAACATGCTGTATTTGACTTTCTGTTTCTGAGTTATTTCACGTAGGATAATGGCCCCCAGCTCCATCCATGTTGCTGTAAAGGATGTAATTTCATTCTCTTTTATAGCTGCCTAGTATTCCATGGTGTATATGTACCACATTTTCTTTATCCAGTCAACCATTGATGAATGCTTAGGTTGATTGCACGACTTTGCTACTGTGAATAATGCTGCAATAAACATAAGAGTGCAGGTGTCGCATGTTTTCACTCACAGGTGGGAGTTGAACAATGAGAACACATGGACACAAGGCGGGGAACTTCACATGCCAGGACCTGTCGGAGGGTGGGGGCTGGGGGAGGGATAGCATTAGGAGAAATACCTAATGTAGATGACAGGTTGATGGGTGCAGCAAACCACCATGGCACATGTATACCTATGTAACAAACCTGCACGTTGTGCACATGCACCCTAGAACTTAAAGTATAATAATAATAATAAAAAAAGAGTGAAGTTGTCTTTTTGATGTAACGATTTCTTTCCCTTTGGAGAAATACCAAAAGTGGTATTGCTTTGGGTAGTTACCCAAAGCAGTAGTGGGATTGCTGGGTCTAATGGTAGTTCTGTTTTTAGTTATTTGAGCTATCCCAATGCTGGCAAACCTTTCTTTATATCAAGAGAACATCTTTTTGCTTTAGACAGAGGTTCTCAAACTTTAGTCTGCATCATAACCACCTGCATGGTGTGTTGAAACCCATGTTTCTAGGTTCCTCCCTAGAGTTTCTGATTCAGTTCTGGAGTGGAACCTGATAATTTTCATTTTTTACAAGTTCTCAGATGATTCTAATGTTACTGGTCCAGGGACCACATTTGTGAACTACTGCTTTAGCAAACATGAGGGAAAACTGGGTGTAAGATATTGCAGTAAGATTCACAAGGTATCGATTCAACTACATGACTGAATCAATAATGTACTCATAAAGCATGAAAATGAAGGCCTGGTTAAATTCAGTTGTTCATTGGAGGTTCTCCTAACTTTGACAGGAAATTCGCCTACACATCGGTAGGCGATATTAAAATCTGTGAAAAGAGCGTATTTTACTTTTCTCAAAATGACGAACATAGTGTTGTTATAAAAGTTGACTAGTAGTAAATGCTGCAAGGTAAATGCTTGTTAAAGCTATGATACCAGTTATTACACAGTAGTTATTGGAAACATACATACTTTGGAGGCTTTTCAAGGAGAACAAGCTAAAATCATTTAATCATAACTTGCTTTCAGAGTCATTGAGGCTTTTCTTTATAAGACGTAATCATGCCATATTATAACAGATCTTAAAAGAAGGGTGGTATCATTATTAAGATGTTAAAATAATCCCATTTGTTATTTATACTATTAGGCCAATTTAAAATTTATATTACAGAGGATTCTGACAAATAGCTTCAAACTGACGTCCATATTGTGCGACGTTTTAGAGTAAGAAAAATTAATAATTAAATTTTAGAATATTTTTCTAATTGTTTTTCTAAGTCTTTTGATGCAGCCTATGACATTATTTCCTGTATTGAATTTATGTACCCATCATTAATAGTTGAAAAAAATTATTATTACTTAGAATATTTTATAATATAATGATTAAAATTAAAATACATGAATTTATATAAGAGGGTTGATTATTTTGCCCGTGTGTGTGAGCCAATCCCAAAACTGATGGTTTCAGGGCCATTGAGGGCTGATTTGAGTTCCTCCACAGATATTATTTCTCTCAGTACTGTCTTACATAAGATACAGGGTTCTTTATGTGACAATACCGGGTATCAAGTGGATGGATGGGAGACATGCTCATGGCAGTTAAACAGTCTTTTCCTTTTGAGAACCAGAAAAAGGACATAGGGATCCTGAATGTACAACATAATGTCTGAATTTTGTATTCAAGTGATACCTTCTTCCACATCTTTCTAAGAACATAATTTAAACCATTGAAATGCAGAATAGTCTGAAATTATAGGAACATTGGCAGCTGCATAGTACTATGCCTTTGGCAAACTTCCGAGTTATTTGGAAACAGACTGCTAAAGTTATTTTTGAATTAGGAAGATAACAAATTTTCTGAAAAAACCTTCAAGGAATATATTCAGTAAAATTTTTCGAATTATAGGTTATGGGGAAATACACACTTAGGGATTTTTCTGCATTTTGCATATAAATTATGAGATTCATGTGAGGCTTACCTCCACATGACACGGTGCCAATTTTGGTAGAGGGTGTCCTTAGTTCATTAAGAGTTCCAGAACACCAGCCGGATCAACTTCAGTACTTTAAATGATATAGTGTAATTGATTTAGTAACAATGAACATTTTTCTAAATGTTTTTCTAAGCCTTTGATAAGGCCTATGACATTATTTCCTGTATTGAATTTATGTGCCCATCATTAATAGTTGAAAAAATTATTAGTTGAAATAATTAGTTGAAATAGTTGAGGAAATTATTTTCGTTTCTTTGTCCAGCAGTGGTATCAGTGTGGCTCCTGCTGGGCCAGTTCTTGGTGTGATTTTAAGTATTGCCCCTGACCATGTAGCTCTCTGGCTTGGTTCTATGGTATCCTGGATTCAGTGGCATGGAGGTCTCATTCACAGTGCCGGAATTATGGAGTTAGAAGTCAGATTATAGAGTTGAGGAATGTTATTTGCTTTGAAGATGATTGTTTGCTTTCTGAAAAGACAGTCACTTGCAGAAAATCTTTAGTAGACATCTCATCCTCTAAATAATCCTACATAAGTGATGTTGGGGTGATTTCCATCTAAGCTGTATGGGACATTTATTTGATCACTTTTATAACCTGCAAGTCTGTTAGACTCAGAGACATGACGTTAAAACAATTGTTCAAATTCTATATTGTTATCAAAGAAACTCTACTTAGAATTTTTTTTTTTTTTTTGAGATGGAGTCTCGCTGTGTCTCTCAGGCTGGAGTGCAGTGGCGCCATCTCGGCTCACTGCAAACTCCACCTCCCGGGTTTACGCCATTCTCTGCCTCAGCCTCCCAAGTAGCTGGGACTACAGGCGCCCGCCACCACACCCGGCTAATTTTTTGTATTTTTAGTAGAGACAGGGTTTCACCATGTTAGCCAGGATAGTCTCGATCTCCTGACCTCGTGATCCACCCGCCTCGGCCTCCCAAAGTGCTGGGATTACAGGCTTGAGCCACCGCGCCCGGCCAGAAAATGTTTTAAAAATATTCTTAGAATCATGAGTTTCTTTAAATACTTGTAGCACTCTTTGTTGACATTTTGCCTATTGATATCTGCCTATCTCTGATTGCAAAAAAAAAAAAAAAAAAAAAAAAAATCTATAATTTCTCCAAGATGGTAAACTTCTTGGGAGCAGATAATTTTTTCTCACACTTCTTTATAGTTTCAGGATTTTGCATAATACCTTGCACATATATGATTGGAGGATGAAAATATGCATGTATACTCTTTATGTATAAATCTTAGCTTTGTTGTGTATTCCAATCACTCTTAACAGTAGACAATAATAATAATAATACAGGTAATAACGTTGACTGCCAGGCATTGTCTCTAGTGTGTTGTGTACATTATCTCTTTTGATCTTCCTTTACTTTATCATTATTGATGACAAATTGAGACTCAGGTGGCTCATTTACTTGCCCATAATCTTCATCCCCAGGCAACACTGGTTCTCATAGTTCCCATAACAGTTCTATCTTCTCTACAGATCTCAAAGAATAATTTTTAAAATTCATTTTTCTTCTAGCCCAAAGCCTATTCAGGTCCAAATAAGCTGATATTCTTAAAGTAGAATCTATGTAAAAGGTTTAAGATGGAATTTCTCACTTAATATTTTTTATGAACTATAAATGCCTTGCAAAATGTTCAAAAAATGAAAAATATTCTGCTGTTACCACCAAGGAAATCTGCCTTTAGGATTTCCCCGTTATTATTTTCTCTACAAAAAAATATAATTTTTAGTTCTCATGTAAGATAATTTTTTTCTTTAGTTACTAATTATGAATATATTCTCTAAATGTAAAATCATTAATCAGAAGGAGCACGCTAATAAAGCAAAATTGTCTTAAAATATCTGTTTTTATTATTACAAACGAAATTGGTTTATATAATGTGTATTGTTACATGATAAAAAGAAGAAAAGGCAAACTAGATCCTGGACTAGACACCATCATCAAACATGAGAAGCTAAGCAAAATTTTGGAGAATGGGTATGGTAAATTTCCCATTCATTTAGGAAAAGGTGGCTTTTTTTTAGAAGAAGGGAAGGACTAGAAGTTCTCATGAGACTCCTCAAGAAGTTTTTGTATGGGGTGGTCAGTCTGCATTGGAGAAATTTCATTGTCACCAAACTACAGCCCAGTAATAATATCTTGCATTCAGACCCTTAATGTTAAATTGTATTTTTATTTATTTAATCTCATTTATAATTATGTGAATCAGCAATGAATAGTCTCATTTTAGACATAGAAAAATTTGAGGCACAGGTAGGAAAAGCAAGGTCTCATAACAGTTAGTGACGGAGCCACAAACCTATGGTCATTGGTACGGACACCTTCCTTCAAATAATCCTAGGTATACCTCAATCTTTCCCACTAAACTACTTTAACTAGGGAAGTCCAAAACCCTGCTTCTCTAGGCACTTAGATGCTATTATAACTAAGAGGCTTCTGCAAAGCTAGGCAACTAGTGAGTAAAGAGATTCAGGTGTACTGGGAGAGTGTATCCATAATCTGGGCTTCATTCAACCATCCACCTCTTAGACTGTTCTTCAAACAAAAAAAATTTTTTTTTAATTTTTCAAAAATTCTTCTTTTATTCTCTAGTTATACACATATACTCACCTTCAAATAAAATTCCACATTAGAAGGAAAGGTCTCTTTGTAAGGCATAGTATTGACTTTTTCTTATGAGAAAACAGGAAATATCATCAGTGCTTTTAAAAAAGCGTAAGAGAAAATCAGGGCTCTATCTAGAGAAGTCTAATTGTTTCTCTATAAAAACCAACTGGAATACAGGATACCTGTCCTATAGCAACCTAAAACACAACCTCCCTTGATGTACATATAGAAAATATGTCTTGTAGCCGGGCGCGGTGGCTCATGCCTGTAGTCCCAGCACTTTGGGAGGCCGAGGCGGGCGAATCTTGCGGCCAGGAGATCGAGACCATCCTGGCTAACATGGTGAAACCCCGGCTCTACTAAAAATACAAAAATTAGCTGGGCATGGTGGCGGGCGCCTACAGTCCCAGCTACCTGGAAGGCTGAGGCAGGAGAATGGCGTGAACTCAGGAGGCGGAGCTTGCTGTGAGCCGAGATCACGCCACTGTGCTTCAGCCTGGGCTACAGAGCGAGACCAACTCAAAAAAAAAAAAAAAAAAAAAAAAAGAAAGAAAGAAAAAAAGAAAATATATGTCTTAACCAACTTGGAAGAAAAACAAAATTCTGTGTGTGCAAATATATTTTTTCAAGTTACTCTTTTTTCAACCTGGATTCAGCCTCAGGCTACTGCTGACATCAGTGCTCCTCTCTGGGGTGAGGCTGGAGGGCTTGCATTGCACTGGAAAGGCATGAGGCACCTACTGCCACAGCAGAGAATCAAAGGACCATAACTGTCCCTTGGGGATTAAAGAATTCTTTAAAGTCTGATTATTTGGGGAACACAGACCAAGGCTGTACCCTGACTTTCCCTTTCTGAAAGTCACACTTTAACTAAAACATTTCTGTTCTACAAATTTCCACGTGTCAAAAGATGCTGTAGAATTTAATTCATAGTGTCTTCTCAAAAGGAAAAAAAGGAAAAAAAGAAAGCAGTTATTCATAGGAGTCTTTTCTTTTTTGGTGTCTTAAATGTCAATGATCACAAAAACCTCTGGCTTCCTTTCATCGTAGACCTGCATTGCTGAATATGTTATTGCTTTGACTTCTGTTTCCTGAGGGTGCTTGGACGATGAAAATTCTTCTCCCCACCCAGTTGATCATAATTTGAAATTTCTTTGATCAATACTAAGTACTTTCACTTCCCGGGGTATGAAGAATTCATCAGCACTGAACTTATAAAGCCATTCATCCAAAAAGTGAAACAGAAGAGACTGTAAGTCATCTCCTTGGGTTTCTACTTCTACTGTTTGGAGGGGCTCCACTGTCCCAGTATCTGTCATGTAACCAAACATGGCCATTGCACATTGCTCGAATGCTTCCTCCAGAGTATCTCCCCACGCGTGTAACTGGACATCCGCTGTATGATCCAAATACTCATACTTCCTATTGACTGGCGGATACTTGGCCTTGATCGCCTTCTGTTCCTCAGTCAAATTGTAATCTCTAACATCTTCCTCTTCCTGCGCCATCACTGCAGGATTAGACACTCTACTTCCACCCTTCATCCGCCGGACTTCGGCCCGGAGTTCCAAAATTTTTAACATTACATGTAAGACTTAAATATAATTTCTGAAACTGTTTGGTGATTTCCTTTTCAATTCATTTTTCTTATCTGTCTCTACATTCTTCTACTTGTTCTTGGAATATCTTGTTTCTGTCTTCTCATAAGGACTCTAGAAACAGATTTTTTTCCTTTTCATCTTATTTTAATGTCAAGTGAGTTCAAACAAGATGTTCTCACTTGACATTTTTGATATCATATCTTACGAAAATTTATTTCTATTTTTATTGGTTATTTTTGCCTGTTTTGTGATTAATACTCTTTGTTCTTTCAATCCTGAAAATATTGTTTCAAAAGAAGGCTTTCCTATTTATAACTCAAGCATGATTATGTGATTATTTTATTAGCTTTTGTATTTCTACAGACCACGACTATTAATGCCAGTTGCTGAACTAATTTTTAAATGTTTTATGGAGACAGGGTCTTGCTATCTTGCCCACACTGGTCTTGAACTCCTGGGTTCAAGCAATCCTTCCATCTCCACCTCCCAAAGTGCTGGGATTATAGGCATGAGCCACTTTGTTTCTGGTTTTGTTTTTGGTTTGGTGAGGAGAGTAAGAGATTATGAATGCCATTTGAACTGCTTGTTACATTCCTAAAGGAAATCTAAGTGGTTATTACATCATTTGATGTAAGTGGTTATTAAAGCAGTGGACTCGAATGAGACTGCCAGAGCAGTGAAGCCAGTGAAGGGGCAAAGGGCATACTTCCCCTTCATCCTCTGAAGACTGGCTAAAAATCAAGTAACAGAAAGGCAGGTTAATAGGAGAAAAGGAATACAAGTGTATTAATGTACACGGGAGCCATACAAAACTATAACAACTCAAATAAATGGCCAGATGATTGATACTTTTATACCATTTTGAGAATACAGAAAGAATAGCGGCCTGGAGCATGGCAAAACAAGTTATGGGAGGGAGAGAAGACGAGGTCTGGCTAGCAAAGGAGGTCTTGTTATACAGATGAAACTTCACCAGTAGTAGTAGCCCTTGGAGAAAATAGATGGTGAATGTTTCTCTCAGACCTTTGAAGGTGGCAGACACTCAGTTCACTTTTTCTAGATCCGGACAAGGGAGGGCCTGCAGAGAAAGCCTGGCTGCATCAATGCAGATTCTCTACAGTTGCAAATCTAGCCCCTTTGCAGGGCTACTTCTTTTTGCAGGCCTTCTGAATGGCCATCTCAAAATATGTCAAAGAAGAATATTTGTTATCGAACCAAACTGGGGCCCACTCACCCTGTACAGTAATGCCAGATATCCACACCGAGGTTTGCAGTGGGAGAAAGGAAAGTGTTTATTGGCAGGGTGCCTAGCAAGGAGGATCAGGCAGCTCATGCTTAAATCCTGACCTCCCTGATGGCTTGCAGGTAAGGATTTTTAAAGGCAGTGGTAAATTTCAGAAAGCAGAAGTTACAGGCAAAACTGTAAATCAAAACATGGGGGTTCCACATTGGTTTTGGCCTAAAAGGTCAGGGTATCTTGAAGCGGGGGACTTATAGGTAATAGATTTTCTAATTTGCAGTTGGGTAAGGAAGAGAAGCTTTGTTTAAAAATGTCGGGTCAGTAGAAAAGAATGTTAACCTGGGTTCATGGGTGTGACTTTTTTCAGGCCCCTCAGGAGGAAATGTAAAACAAAGGATGTTGGCCAGAGTTCAGTCCCCCATTCTCCTTTACTGGGGGCTTCTGTGCCAGCAGGTCTATTTGGTGTGGGTCTGGGTTTCTGAGAAAGAACTGAGACATATGTTAAGATGTTAGCTTTTGTGCCTATAGGAGAACCAAACATCTCATGATTCTAGCTTCGTTGGCTGCTATTACGTTCTTGCTCATCAGGTTTCTTATTTACTTCTCAGGGCTAGCTAGTGCCTGGAATTTCCCTTGAAGGAACTCAAGATTGTCCTTTATTTCTATGCTTAGGGGGCCTGCAGGTCCCTAAGAAGGGGTCCCTGCTCTGTCTCATATTTTGGGGATAAAATATTTTGGTTTCCTTTACCAGCAAGAGATAGAAGAGGGTTTATGTTTTAGGGACAATTTTCACATTGAAGAAAATAAGATGAAGAAAATTTGAGGCATATGTTCAAAAAACTGAAAAAGTTGTAATAATTGACCGGAGGACTTAGGGTCCTTAGCATAAAATGAGTAAAAAGTAGCAGGCTTGGAAGAATTAAAATGAGAGCTAATCAAGTCCAGTGATATCAGCATTTGATTTAAACCTGGACTGTCTTCAGTTTAGCAATGGTTAGCAGCAAGAATCCAGAGTCAGATAAACTAGATTTAAATCCTGCTTCCATCACTCACTAGCCTTGTGACCTTGGACAAGTTACTTCCCATTTCTGTGCTTCAATCTGCTTATCTGTAAAACAGGTAAGGAATAATTACAGTACATAAAACTGAGTTTTTGTGAGGGTTGAAAGAAATTATTATGTAAAGCGCTTAACACAATCCTTAGCACATAGGGGCACTCTACGTTAGTTGCTGTTGTTACATTTATTATTTTCATTGTTAGCTTCATGAGCATGGGAAGGCTATTATACTACCTTTGTGGGAAGCACGGGATCAGTTTTTGTTGATTCTTTAGGTCCTGAATTACTTTCCCTCCCTATTTATTAGATGTGTTGATTCTAAGGAATAAGAGGACAAGGAAATCTAAATTTCATTCAAATAATTCAAATCTAAATTTACATTTAAATAAAGAATATTGCATTCAAATAAAGAATATCAGAAAGAAGCAGGGGAGAGCAGTAGAAATAAGTATTGCTCAACAAAATCTATAAGGACTGTTGATAGAAGCCTGGTAACTTAACTGATGGAGAAGAAAAAAGAAGAATAAACCAAATTCTATACATTGAACTGTATCAAGATAGTCAGATCAGAGATTTGAAACTTCTATTCACAGGCAATTATAATCTGCCAGACTAGGAAGGGATTCTTGCATCAATGTGAGCACAATGTATCGAGCTAATGATAATTTGTGCATCATTCTTGTTCATAACTCACTAACATTTGACAATTGGACCAGGTGCAAAGGCTTGAGAGGTGACAGCTCTTTTCCTTCTTTCTCGTAATGTGCCATTGATTGCATTTTGGAGTAAGGCTCCACAGACAACATCATCTAAGATGGATGTTTTGATGTTCTTCCTATTTTCTGAAGTTTTTTAAGAAAGATCTCAACCTTCTAGGTTAGCATTGTGTGTTGTGTAGAAGCAATAAAATGTAGACAGTGTTTTAACTATTTTGAAGATAACTTTTCCATAAATAAATGCAAATATTTTGCTTTACTTGGAGAGTGTGGGCCTCTTGCATTCTTCACATATTGTACACTTAACTAAATCACTTCAGTGTATAACTGGAAGGGGCTATTGCAGACATTGTGTCCATAACACTTATTACAGGAATTTGAAATTCACAGGGTCACGTGTCTCATCCAAATTCATGTCTTCTGATATCTGGCTAAATACTCCATATGTTTTAAATATATGTCTGTCTGTCTATCTATCTATCTGTCTGTCTATCTATCTATCTATCTATCTATCAATCATCTGTCTGTCTTAACTTCACAAGTAACATGAATATATTCTATTTTAAGCAATCAAAACAATGCAAAAATATACAGAGAACAAACCTAATTCTCCATTCCCAACTTTCAAGTACGATGGCCTTTCTCAGAAGTATTTTTTTGTTCATTTCTACCCAGTTAAATTCTCTTTATACTATATTATCATGCTTTATAAACAATTACATCTTTATTGCTCCTTGATGGAGTTATCCAGTTATATATGTCTAAAATCCTGAAAAGCATGAGTGAATTTATTGACAATATTTTATTATAGCTTAATACATAATTTGCATAAATGTCAGCATTGCTTTCTTCATTTTATGCAGAGGAAACTGAGGGTTTGGGTAACTACCTATGTACCAAAAGTGATTTGATTTAAACCCCCAAACTTTGATTAATTACATAATCCTTCTTGAAAGATGAAAATTGGAATCTGTATTATATCTTATTTTTTTCAAAGTTTTCATACTTGGTGCAATTACTAATAACTTTTTTTCAGATATTATTCTTTAGTATTTATTTCCTTTCTTAATTGAGAAGATATGCAAAGCCCAATAATTGATTAAACATGGTAAATATAAATTTGTATGCATGTACAATACAGTTCACTATAGCTATTAATACCTATTTATGTGTAATAATTGGAATCCTCTGGTTATTTCTACTCTTTATTTCTACACTTAAAGCTATGAAGAAGAAGTTCTTAAGACTTTGAAATGGCCAGCGATCTCTTTTGACATTGCTAGGCAGCATAGTAAAATGGATAAGAACGCAAATTCTGATGCTAGGTGGTCAAATCCCAGAGGTCAAATTTCAGCTCCTCTGCTTTCTACTCATGTAAATGTGTCTTAGAGTTCTCATCTCTGATAGGGAGATCATCATAACAGTACCTTCAGCAAACAGTTGTGAGATTAATTCATGTTTGGCATTTAGAACAATGCCTGGCAATTTTTTTTTTTTTTTATTATACTTTAAGTTCTAGGGTAGATGTGCACAACGTGCAGGTTTGTTACATATGTATACATGTGCCATGTTGGTGTGCTGCACCCATCAACTCGTCAGCACCCATCAACTCGTCATTTACATCAGGTATAACTCCCAATGCCATCCTTCCCCCCACCCCCCTCCCCATAATAGGCCCCGGTGTGTGATGTTCCCTTTCCCATGTCCAAGTGATCTCATTGTTCAATCGCCACCTATGAGTGAGAACATGAGGTGTTTGGTTTTCTGTTCTTGTGAAAGTTTGCTGAGAGTGATGGTTTCCAGCTGCATCCATGTCCCTACAAAGGACACGAACTCATCCTTTAATGCCTGGCAATTTTAAGAGCTCAATGACTGTTAGCTGTCATTGTGACCAAATTCAGCACTAGTGCAGCCATGCAAGACCAGCCACTCTGTATGCCCACTGCTGCCTTTTTCTGGCACAGTGAAGAACATAAGTCGGTTTGTGTGACTGGCTTGTTTTGCAACCTTCTTAGAATGCTGTCAATTTGAGTATATGAAATTGCATTCCCCTAAACACGATGCCTAAAGACCTTTAAGTAATTTAATTGTTAAAACACTATAGTATAGACATTGATCGCCTACTGACACTTGAAGCTTCAGGCTAATGGGAAAAAGAATGAGGATTCTCATCTTAGATAGACTGGATGGTGAAAATAGAAGTCCAACTAATAAAATGTGTTTTAACCAAATATTATTTTTGAAAATCACTTTCAGAAGGTAATTCTAAGTCTGGAAAATTCTAAATGGAATATCACAAACCTAAAATGTATTGTGTTTACATTTGCTTGTGTCACAATAGTAAAATGATTTTTGAAGCATCTATAATACAATATACCTTAGTTAGAATGAAGTATCAGTGAGGCTAAAGTCACTAGTATAAAAATGTGAAGAACCAACTTTAAATTGCTATTTAAAAGATATCTAATGTTCTTGATTATATGGGCTAGGTTTTTATAAATGTAAAGTTCCATGCAACACCTGCTATTTGGGCAAATACTGTGTGGGCAGCTGTCTCAAATATAAGTCTTGAGAAGGGCTAATTGGTCATGGGTTAGTGTAGTGTTCCACTATAATATAAATCTTTAATTCAATATTTTAATATTTAAGTGATTCATTTATATATGTATATAATTTACATTGATTTAATTTAAATTTTAATTTTCAAATATGCCCTCTGGAATCAGCCTGATATTCCTAGTTGGCTAGTTTTAAAATTTTTAAGTTAATTCCAGATTAAATAGATCAATAGATTAAATTTTTAATAATTATTGAAAATTATCCAACTAGGAATATCAGGTTCCTTGTAGAGGAAACATTCCAAAAACCACTGCAAACATCAGTATTCTCATTAAAGGCAGTAACAAGAAAAGGATTCCTGTTCGTGATACTATTTGACACTGCAATCAATCCCTAGCCAATGCAATGAGAAAAGAAAGAGAACTATGGATATAAATGGAAAAAGAAAAGACAAAATGCTGTTGTATACAGAAGTTATGATTATTTAAATAGACAATCGAAAAATCTACAAATCAATTAATAAAATATTTATTACATTCACTAATTTATTAAGAGCCTGCTGCATATAAAATTCAATACCATGCATCACGGAGTTGTTTTGTCATGGTATTTGACTAAGATTTTCTTCAGCCTAAAGGTCGACATGAATCATTCTGTAAAAAATTTATTACTAAGAGTATTAAGCAGTAAGTTTTTATATATGAGCATGGTAGGTCAGGACTTTAAATATCCTATCTGAAATTAGACTTGTGAGGCACAGGTTAAAGCATCAGAGTGTGCTTGCATGACTAACTTCAACTATATTTTTTATTCTTTTCAAATCACTGGGAAATTTTTGTATAATAATTTTAAAATGCCATGAAATCATATTACTGTGAAAGTACATATTATTTCACTTACAAAAAGTGGCCCTTTAGAATTGTGGATTTGCAGGAATCGAAACATATGTGAACCAACAATGTCATCAAAAGATATTCATTAACTATTTTATTGTACAGGAGACTGTCCTGTATGTTGTCTGAACATAACTGGGTATAGTCTTTTAAATCATACCCCTTAAGCATGTTATGTTTAAATAACATATTAACTGACAGACATGAATAGCAGGAAACATACATAATATAATAAAACCTTCACATTAAAATAAAAAACAACATGGGAAAGCAAAATAAAGACATTACTAAGTGAGGTAAATGCAGGAGCAGGGCACATCCCATTCTACTTCTGAATAGGAGAGGAAAGGCAATGAAATATGTTTCATTAATCCACTATTTGTGACCTTGGGCTTATTACTTAACCTCTCAGTGACTCCATTCCCCACCTGTAAAGAAGGGATAATAGTGTTTACTACATAGGGTTTATACAGAGATTAAATGGGTTAGTACACTTATAGTCCATGTAATAAGTGCAATATAAATGTTAGCCACTCTTCTAATTGTTAGATATGTTTGCATTATCTACTTAAGTTATTGAAGAAATAAATTGATTGGAGTTGAGGACAATATTGCCCAAAATGGCTAATTCTCCATTGAGAGACTGAGAGATTATTATTTTCTGGAGTGGGGAGTGGAGAAAAGATTGTACCAAAGTTTCATCTTGTGTGATTAGCAGCATATTACCTTTACCTTGGTATAACATAGTTTTGGAACACATGGCATGAATGTGAATAATTACAAAAAGGATTTGCTACAAACAGCCAGAAAAAAATGAATATATTCATTAAGTATATACCATATGCCAAGCACTGTTCTAGCTCTGAGGATGCAACAATATAGTCTTTGCTTTGCTTTCTTAACTTTTGGTAAACAGTCAAACTAAAAAAACAAAACAAAAACAAAAAAAACCCACTTTTTTTCTTGTGTTATCTTCATCTACAATTTTTCTATCTTCTATTATTTTATCATAACTAATATTTTTAATTTCAGTATTTAGCACATTTCGAAGGCTGCAAATAAAGGATTATCTACTTAGGAAAAGCCTTTTTTCCCAACTGTTAAATCGAGCTACTCTGTCATCATTTTCTTGTGGTATTTCAAGTTGCAGATTCTTAATCTTCCACCTTACACTAGGAGCAAGCATTTCTGGCATAACTATTTCATCACTAATATTTATCATCATCTTTCAGTTGACTGAGAAAATGACTACAACAGTATAAATCTTCATACATTATTTGGCAGTTTATTGTTACCGCCTGATTTTATAGTCAAGAACTGTTTAGGCCAAGCTACAGAATACTCTCAGCAGCCTCAGACAAGAAACACTTTCTCACAGCCTATGCGTAGCACAGCTTATAACTCCAGGAAGGGGAAGCACTATATATTGACATATCTGATTCTAATTTTAGACTTTTAAAGGTGCTTACATGTAAACACCCTGATTCTGTACTTAGAAGAATTGGCGAATACTCACTTGCCATAGCTAAAAGAAAGATAAAGATGTAAGAATCCTGTTGATTGCCAATGAAATGCCTTATGAGTGCAATTAGGTCTGTTAGGGCATCATCATTTGAAAGCACAATAATAAATATCATTTCAGAGGCCACAATAATTATTGTTTTGTGCAGTCTTGCTCCAGAAAACACATCTAACAGATCATCCTCATCAGTTTTTGGGAGTACATTTTGAAGCCAATATATGCAGGAAGAACAACAATCAGAAGATGTTTTTATTTAAAATCTGGTTCTGAACAGAAGTATGAGGAGTGGGCAGAGCATGCTTAGGTCCTTTTAAGTAAGAGCTTTGAGGAGTAACACCTTCCCTTAAAGTTATCGGGGCCCAATTTGTAGCTTTTGTACTTTGGGATCAAGAATTCCATCCATCCAGATTTTTAAGGCCGTTCAAGCACTTTTTTTTTTTTTTTTTTTTTTAAGAGGAAAGGCTAGCTATAGAACGACTTTGTTGGAACGAGGCAGCCTCTGTGTCAGTAAGGGTGCATCACACTCTACAATTTTCATGATTTGCGTGAATCAACCTTGCCACATCATACGCTAATCAGAGATTATTCCTCTGATGAAAACTTACCTTCATTTAATAGTGATTCTTCCCTTGACACATATGAGAATTCTTCCAAGGAGCAGCCACAGGTACAGTAGACACCCAACTATATGTTCTCTGTCCTTTGTATGAAATCATCATTCTAGGTGATCAGAAAAAAAAAGCAAGTTCTCCTTTCTCAAAATATGAGAACTGCCATTTCTATCACATTTCCCTTTTTTCTATGGCTGCCAAAGTGTTAAATTACTGTACCTCATTCATTCTGAGTTCTGGTTACCACCACTAGAGGACTACAACTAAAGTTTGTTCAGGGTTGCACTTGTAGCCTTATCTTGACTGTAGATATATATTTTAACCATACATATATGTAAAGTGTTTCAAGTAGCCTTAAATTTTTGAATGTGAATATATTTCAAGATATAAATTATAACTAAATACTCCAAAGCAGCGGCCCATCAAGGACCGATTTTGTTGAAGACATTTTATCCATGAGCAATGGATGGTTTCAGGATAAAACTGTTCTGCCTCAAATCATCAGGCATCAGATTCTCATAAGGGGCGCGCAACCTAGATCCCTTTCACAGGCAGTTCATGAGCGGGTTCGTGCACCTGCGAGAATCCAATGCCATCTCTGATCTGACAGGAGGTGGAGCTCAGGCGGTAATGCTCACTCACCCCCCCACTCACCTTCTGCTGTGCGGCCTAGTTTCAGTACTGGTTCATGGCCTGGGGCATGGGGACACCTGCTCTAAAGAACACTAAGTGTAAGTATGGAACTGAATGGTTCTGTGTGTTGTCTACGTGAGGTTTTGAGTCAATGCGTTGAAGATGTTCATTCTTTGAGGTTTTATCTTTGGCAAATTGTGAATTAGAATTTGTTAAGCAGCTGCTAAACATTGAGTATATCACTTTTGTGTAGTATATTTTTCTTCTCCATCTCAGCACTGTCTGGGCGCACTGCCTGCTTTAACTCCCTAGCAGCTGTTAAAAGATCTTGGATAAGGGTAAGTCAGCACAGACAAAAACCCACACTTAGTAATGGACAAGTTCTATAGTAAGACTTTCATTATGCTTAAATTGCTCTGTTGTTCAAACTTTATAAAAGCTATTTATAACCCCAGGTCTTGTTCTAATGCTCTAACCTTTATTGGTATTATACATGTAATATGATATGAAACAAGACTTTGATTATTTCCAAAACTGTTAATACCAGACATGGAGTGAGAATTGCATTATAATTCTGACGACTATTGAGAAAACATGGCAACTATTTTAGAATAAAAAAAATGAACCTTTTACTTGGAAAATTTTTTAAAAGTTGGAATTCCCTTGGAAGGTGTTGGTATATTTGTGTCAGATGACATGTTTTAATTTTTGAATTGCCCTGCAAAGTTATCTGTCAGTTTAACAGTAATCATTAAATGACCTCCCCCCCAAAAAATGACTGACATTGATGAACAAAGCAATAACTTCATTTGATTGGGGATTTAGATTTTCTGGGTGTGTATCTCAGGTGATATAAAGTGCTATACTGCTACCTTCTGTATTTATTAACAAAGTCAAGGCTACTAGCTGCAGTTGACAGGAGTATAGGAAGTATGGCTTTAGATGAGCTGGTCTAACCAGATCACACAGTGTTTTGATGTTAGATGTGTTTTTAAAAACTTGGAGCCGCATTTTATTTTCTCAAAGACAGTTAAGTAGAAATAAGAAAACTATTTGGTAGTTATTCATTTAAATAATTTTGGGGGGTATAATGCCTGAGAGAAGTAAAAGAGTTCTAGCTTATTCTGAGTGGTTTAATCTAGAAAGCCATTTTTTTATCCTTATTATATTGAATCAACCTCAAAATGGTAGAACAATAACCAATTAAGTTAATACTGTAGCTTAACCCAAAATAATTATTTCAGGTTTATGGATTTTCTTCTGTTGGGGGAAAATAAAATCACCCTATAGCGATTGTTATTAACTTAATTTTCTCGATGCCATAGGCCTATACAAAATAGTCAGAATTTTTGCTTTTGAAGGTAACACATTTTCTCTTGCTTCTAAGTTACTAGGTCATGTATTAAATTGCTCAGTATACCTATTTTAATGCACTGGCTACATGCTGAGCAAATTATACTACATACTGAAGATCTGAATCTAGTAATCTATGTTGTTAGATAATTTGAAAGTCTAGAAATGTTTCTTTAAGGAAATGTACCAGGGAATTAATTTCTACCCAATTTCAATATTCAAATATTTATTAACTTTACACTAAAGTTTCTTCTCTGACATTTAGACATTTTCATTACTTTTATAACAAATTGGGTACAACTGTAAAATTTAATTTTTATTATTTAAATTAATTATGCATATAAAAATAAAGACATATATTATTATAAAATTTTATGTGATATAGTGAGCAGCACTTAATCTAACATAAACTTAACATTTCTACTGGCAACTTAAATAAAAGCATTATATATACAAAAATAACAATGAAGAAAAGTCTACTGCTGTGTATCTTATTTTGTGTTTTCCCCTCACACAGAAAAAAGTATTTTAAAATCTCATCACTTGCAAGAGCAAATTTACTTTCTTACTGAAAATGATCCACTTGCTTTTGTGTAGGTTAACCTCATGCTTGAAAATCTATTTTAGATTTTCTCTGCATATGTGTCTCAGGGTCACTAAATAATGTATTTTAACCATAATAATATTAAATTATGTTTTTCTTACTATTATTTCTGTGATGTGTTTTATGATACTCTTCAGATTTACTGGAAAATGCTTCCTTATGAACTAATGGCAGTGGTACAAACTATATTTTGGTATATACCAAACTAGGATATACCAACTAGGATACCTTCAATCACAAATAAGAAAACAGTTCCTCATTAGATAAACAACAAAAAGGGGGTTTTCTTGGCTTTCATAAATGAAAAATTTAAATGGGTATAATGAACTCTAAGATTGCCTCCTGTCCATCCGGTGGCTTATTCATAACCAAGGACTCAGAATCTTTTTTCCTCTTTGCTATAATTTCTGCAGTGCCAGTTTATCCTCATCTGGCTTTCCTTGTGGTCCTAGGATCAGAACCACACATTTTCTTGTTCAGAGTCAAAAGAAGGGAACATGTCTGTCCTAGTCTTCCAAAAGAGAATTCGAGTTTGGTTGATTGAACCAACTTAATTATCTTGACCAAACTTATACCAGCATTACCAAGAGAATGTAATCTGCTGATTGGCTTAAGTCATTTGATAACCTGTCTGGGCCTAGAAGATAAGGAGAGAAGTTCAGCTTTATTGTAATTACGTGAACTTTACTGGAATTATGTGGGGAAACATAGGTACTCTAATGAAAAAACAGGATACTTCCAAGAAAGAAGGAGGATCCTGGGTAGGCACCTACAACTACCCATGTCTATAGCTTGGATATTCCATTTTTAAAAAGTTGTATGTTTTCTTTTTTAAAAAAAAAAATATTTGTTTTCTTTTTAAATTTGTTTACTTTTTCTATGATTTTTAAAATATTCATTTGCTTTCTTATTTTTTTATTTAAAAATCCAAAGACATAACAGAATTATTCCATCATAGCTTAACAGTTTAGTAAGGTAGTTACTCATTTTTGCAAAGTGAAATAGACAGAGAAAAATATTTTGGAGTTATGTGAGAGTAAAAAAAACATTATTTACTCTTACAAGAAAGTTGAGACTAGCCATCTCAACTTTTCTGTAGAATGGGGTAATGGTAATTCAGCTATTAAATTTAAATGTTGAATAAAGGGGAAAAGCACAAATCTAAGTCATCTATAATTGTCAGGAACAAAGGAAAATAAAGCTAAAAGTAAACTTTTAGTCAATCAACAGCTATTTATTGGACACTTACTATGTTCTCAGCATGATGCTGATTCCTATGGAGGATTCCAATCAAGTGTAAGAGAAGAAGCTGCTTTCAAGAAGTGTATAGGCTACATGCAAAGTCAAAATGAACACATAAGAAACAAAGGCAAACAACAGAAGACACTATATGATTTGGTACTAAATTATATGGAACAGACTATGTACTGGAGAGGAAGATTTGGAATAGCCTAGATTTTGTTAACGAAAAACTCACAGAGGACGGGAGCCAGGCATTGACTCGTACATAAGGTCTGCAGACAGGAAAATGAAATGGAAGACTTTGTAGATGGGAAGATTAGTAACAACAGTGTGAGGAGGTAGAATTGAGCATGGTGAGTGTAGAAATAGTGGTGAGACAAGTTGGTCTGCAGCAACATCACAATATGTATTAAAGGTTTGTTTTCATTATAACTTACTGAGTAAAATGGGGCAAGGATATAAAAGGTCTTGATCTTCAGTTATTGTCTATGAAAACTGATCTCCAGGGCTGGGTGCGGTGGCTCACATCTGTAATACCGGCACTTTGGGAGGCAGAGGTGGGCAGATCACTTGAGGTCAGGAGTTTGAAACCATCCTGGCCAATGTGGTGAAACCCTGTCTCTACTAAAAATACAAAAATTAGCAGGCATGGTGGCACAGGCCTGTAATCCCAGCTACTCAAGAGGCTGAGGCAGGAGAATTGCTTGAACCCGGGAGGCGGAGGTTCTAGTGAGCCGAGATCATGCCACTGCACTCCAGCCTGGGGGACAGAGTGAGACTCCGAGTCAAAAAAAAAAAAAAAAAAAAAAAAAGAAAACTGATCTCCAGTCACAGTCAGTAAGATGACAATATAGATAAGTAGGTTGTTGAAAATAGATTTTAGGAAGATTAGTTCAAGTTCATGTATAGGATGCGCTGGAGTGACTAACTGGAAACAAGCAAAATAGTTGAAATGCTTTCTTGATAATTTATCCATGAGAAACTGAAAGCAGGGATCATGGTAGACCCAGAGGGAATACAGTATTTTCTTTCTGTTTGCTGGCAATAACCAGACATGGTATATCATCTGCGGAATTTGCTGTTAAAACACATGGCAGAACAGTGTAGTTGAAAGAACATGAGTTTTGGAATTAAACATGGGTTCGAATCCCAGCTCCATGTTTTAAGTAATGTGAAACTTCAGGCATGCTTCTTAATCCCTGTGAATGCTAATTTCCTTGAGTCATATAAAGATACAGTATTTGTTTCAATGGACTGCTGGCATTAAATAACAAATGTAAAGTGCTTAGTCTTCTCTCTTCTTACTAACACTATCCAAATTTCTTACCCACTGGAAATAAAAAACCAGAAGAATTCCTATGCCTAAGAAAACATTTGAACATTCTTCATCAAGCAGGTCATAGAAATTCCATAATGTCACAAGGCAGAGCTTTCCAGCTCATCCCTAGTAAATGGCTTAGGTGAAAGTAGAAGAAAGTTAATTGTCCAATTACTAGATAAAAGTACAGGTGTTCTCTGAAACAATGTTTTTTTTTTTTTTTTGTTTTGCAACAGGGTCTTGCTTTCTCATTCAGGCTGGAGTGCAGTGGTGCAATCTCGGCTCACTGCAACCTCTGCTTCCCTGGTTTCAGTGATTTTCCTGCCTCAACCTTTTTGAGTCTGAGGCAATTTGATCATTATTGAAAAGGGTAGCTGAGGGAGTGAAGAGAATACTGAGTTTGGATCCCTTTAGGGTTCAGATCTTAGTCTTGCCACTTGGTGTGTCCTTGGGTGAATAACTGTGAGCCACAGTCCCATCATAAAAGTGGCCTAATAGCATAGTTGTGGACAGAAAACAGGATGACACAGAAAACACTTGATGAAACTTAACCTCCCTAGAAAGATTTAGGACATTAGTCATTTTAATGTCGTTGGATAGTTTAACTATGAACTAATCTTTTAATCATCTTTGGAGAGAGGAAAGTAGTTAAAATAATTTATAATATCCTAACCCTGGGTAAGAATTGTCAACTTCAGATTATCTGTGAAAATGTATATGTACTTTAATTAATAGGATGCCTTCTTAACTAATAATACTAAACATGTATATAATCATATATTTTGTCCTTTTCCCTTAAATGCTCCCCCAGAGTACACAAAGTAGTCTTTGTTTTTGTGACAACGATTAGTACCCATTGGTTTTTTACATCCTTTGCAGCTGTGCATTCACAGTATATTTAGGGAAATAATTTGAATCATCCTGACCTTAAAGCTTGATGACAATTTGGGGATGTTTTCCAGCTAATCTCTCATAATGCTGATTCCGAGGAAGAAGAAGATGCATAGTATCTGGGATGGGAACTAGAGTAGTATTTCCCAACCAGTACTAACTGAGTCTGTGAAGATCCTCCTAGCATGTCATGGTTAAGGCTGCTGAAGAGTTCCGCTCTATGAAGAAACATAAATCTTGACGTTGACCTGCTGCAAAAATGGGGTGCTTCTTCAAAAGAGGAATTCTACTTACGATATTTGAAGCCAGATCTTTCTGTAACCATTCTTATTACTACAAAATTTGAAAATAAATGTCTAAGATATGAGTTTCTTTTCCAAACAGAAAGGAAGCATATAAGTTGTAAGAGATGTGGTTGGCAGGGTGGGTGAGGGCCAGATTATGTAGGACTGTATTAGACTTTATGTTAGTTGACTATTGCTGCATGACAGATCATCCCCAAACTTAGTGGGGATATTGTTAGCTTAAAACAGCAATAAATATTATCAGCACAGTCACTGTGGAGTGGTGGCTTCGTTGTGCAGAGTTTCTCATAAGGTTGTAGTGAAGATGTTAACCAGAGCTGAATTCACCTGAAGGCCTTTCTAGGGCTAGAGGAATTTGAATTCTGTTTTACTTTATTCATTTATGTAACAAATATTTATTGAACACCTACTATGTGCTAAGCATTTCTGTGGGCACTAAGTAAAGCCTCTCGGAGAGAGTAACACTTATGTCGAGGCCTGAAAGATGAAGAAGATATGGTAAGAGTTTGCAATATCTCTGCACTTGCTGTATCTGTTCACCTCCTATTCTCTCCTTAACCTCTGTAACTGGCCAGTCTACTTGGTGGTCACTTAATCTCTGGGTTAAAAATTCCTCAACTGTAAAATGGTGACATGCTGCAACATTTTCATCTCGGAAAATAGGGCAGTCTCTTTTAATCATTGAAATATATTTACTAAGCTTAGCAATGTAAGATTGAAAGTAAGAACAAATAAAATGAGTAGTTTACACAGACATTTTGTGTAATCATTTGAAATTTTCATGATCAGTTTCCACTCTTGTGATATATTTTAGAGAATGTGATTTAGCTTATGCATCATCTATGAAATTACCTAAGGTCTATCTTTAGCTGAGTGGTAATATAATGAATTGTAGTTTTCTATATTAAGTTCTGGCTAAGAGATCTGTGAAGGTTTTTTTTTTTTTTTTTAATTTTAAGACCTGTAAGAATTCTTTTCAAGATGCATTCTTGCTTTAGCTTTTACCCATACTAGTAATTTCTCTTACTGTTCTTTCACTATTCATTAGACTCAGGTTTAGAGGGAAAAATCCCCCAAGTGAAATATGTGTCTGCAGCAAAGACACTCATACTTCCCATACAGACACTACATCTTTTGAGAGACAATGGAGCAAGAAGAGAAAAGAACAATAACGAACATTCCACTTTCTCTGTATCTGCCATCCTGATTTCATTTAGACCTCCCAATGTTCTCTCTGATCTGTGTGCATAGGCCAGAATATACCTTCTTCACAGAATTAATTGCTCAGTCTTTAGTATTCCAACAGCATTTTATTCATGTTTCTCTTTTCGAAATTATAGTATGTCTGGAGCCTTAAATGATTCTATATAGATGTATTCTGTGAATTGTCTTTTTTTTTTACTCTTGAGAGCAGGAACAATATTGTATTCACGTTTGTTACTTTCAGAACACCTAGCCCCGTGCCTAGGAATAATTTTTAGAACAAATCTGGTGCTATAAAGACTGTTGAAAAGGAATAGTAACATTGACCATTATATTAAGATAAAAGTAATTTTATATGATCACTTTTTTTAAAGTCAACCAAGTGATGAATCTTCACTTGTGTAAGAGCAGAATAAAGTTATGCGTGCCAGGAAAATTAAGGCTGAAAAGTTAAGATTCTTTAAAATTGATAATAATGACAATTCTTAGAGTTGAAGTTCTTGTCTAAAACATTGGTGCTAAACCATTAATTACCTTGTATTTTAACAGTATTTTTCTCTGTATAATTTCTTTGAAATGACTTACGAATATCAATACATTTACTTGCTTTAAAGATTTTCCAAAAGCTTCATTAAATCTATATCTGATATGTAAAAATATAAATATTAGCTCTTGCACATTCAATTTCCCAAGATAATCCAATTACCAAAAGGAATTTTCACCATTGGCTAAAACCTGATTACTGGTTTATAGTTACATTACTAATGTAAATAGGAAGATATTTTTGTAATAAGTATTTGAATTCCCTAAAATACAGCATGATTTCTATATTTGAAGAAAAGTATTATAGCTGTTTAATAAACCTGAGAACTATTATCAATGACTGATAAATAATACAGACGGAATGCACTGCTAATCTTCCTAATCATGAAGCAGAGTATAAACAAATGAAGAGTAAATTACATTTTAAAATACTAAAATCATATTAATACTTGTAATTCTCACTTCTTGGGATTTAACAAAAACCTGCTTTCCACTCTTCTGGACTATAGTCTGGCCTCCGTTTTCCAATATATCCTCTCCATTCCTCACCAAGTAATATCTTTAAAAAGCAAATGTATCTGTGTCAAACCCCTGTACAAAAAACAATTCCTAGCAAGGCTTTCAGAATAAAATTCAGACTCCTCAGCAAGGCAAACAGGGACTGATCCCTGCCTATCTCAGCTGCTTCTCCCCAGTAACAATGCATTATTTGTAAGTTTCCATATGTCTTGTGTTGTCTCATTGCACGGTGTTCCTTCTCTTTCAAATACCTTTCCTGCTTCTGTGTCTTCAGTGTCTTCTAGCTGTTACTCCCAGTAACTTCTTTCAGATATCATTTCCTTATCTAGTTGAATTATGGGTCTTTCATCTGTATTCTCTTTATATCCAACACATGATTTTTAAAAAAACTAATTATATAGGTGTTCACTAAACGGTAATACAGAATTTTGCTAACTCGTCCATCTCAGTCTCTGGGCTGTGAATTCTTAAAACAGGAACCTTGCATTTTGTCTCTGAATCGTTAAAACTGAACACAATGCATAGCAGTGAAAAGTCACCAAACATATTTTTGTTGAGTAAATATAATGAATAACAAATAATTCATAGATTTCTATACACAGGGGTAATGTTCAAAATATTTAATAACCAGTTGCTAGGGGCACCTGTTGGTCACACCAGAACTACTATAACAACTGGTAATGCTGTTCTTATTTCACCCACCCAGTATCAGCCTGGGCTGTGGATATCTTTGACTTTTTTATACCAAAAAGGAGAAAATGCATCTATTTTCGTACCTACATGCAACCAGAGACTTTTTAGAAACACACAGAGACAAAAGGTGTTGGAAAGCACCTGGATGCATGTACGCAGAAGCCAATACAGTTATGTTCTTAAGCTATTAATATGTGATGATAAATGCTTTCCTATAAAGTTTACAGTAGAGTGGTGTTAAAGTGCTGCCATGCCTTGTCCTAATTACCCAAAGGCATGTTTTACATTCTCCAGTGGGCTATTTTTTGTTGTTAAATACCAGTAAGTTAAGAGAGAATAATTTCCACATTTTAAGGACCTGTAGTAAATCTTTACTGCCTTACTTCACATGTTTTGTAACAATAAACAACTCTCCGATCTCTGAACCAAAGCTTCCTTCATCTTTTATGTACACTACTGCAAAGGGTACTGCAGGAGCTGATTGACAACCTACTTCCTTTCTTGTGTCCTAGCACCCCAAGCCAAGGCATCTGTTTTCACCAGAATGAACTTTCTAAAATGCAAATGTGATTACGGTGCTCCCTACCAAAATACATTCAGCTTTTCTGCATCACCTGTAACAAACTTTTCAAGGCAATTTAAAAAATGTGCTTTTAAAAAAATGCTCATTTTTGGACTTTGCACATGGAGACTCCAATTCAGCAGGGACGAGGTGGTAGAGTGGTACCTAGGCACTCTTAAAAACTTTTACAGAAGATTCTGTCACACAGCCAGACTGAGGAAAATTCATCCACAGGATGGAGTTCTAATACCATTACAGGGAAGAGACTATTCAGAAACTGCCACCTGCCTGTCACTCCCAGATCACTTATTAGCTGCAAGACTTCGGCTTAATTATGTAGGTATCTGAGCCTCAGCTGCCTCAGTTTGAATGAGAATGCTAGTACAAATGTTGCAGCACTCTTCTAAGTATTAGATGTAGTATTAGGTCATTTATCCTCCAAACTGAGGCACTATTAATAATTACTCCAGGATACTATGATAAACCTGAGCTGTCCCAGATAAACCAGGACACTATAATTTAAGGAGATCTATTCAAAGCATTTTTTACAGTGGATATAACAGAAGCTCAATAAGTCACTTTCATTTTTATCATTCTTCACATTTGCTCCCCTACTTTGCTGGAAGCTGTAGCACACCAGGGTCATGGCACAAGGCACACAAGTGATGTTTGTGAAATGCCCTAACCAAGATTTTGAATGTTCGTCTGTCACTACCCTTCTCCCCATATACTTGATACTTTCTTCCTTGATTTTTTTGTTTTGTTTTAATTTTTTATTTCTATAGGTTTTAAGGGAACAGGTGGTGTTTGGTTGTATGAATAAGTTCTTTGGTGGTGATTTCTGAGATTTTGGTACACCCATCACCCGGGCAGTATACACTGTGCTCAATCTGTAGTCTTTATCACTCAGCTCCTTCCCACCCTTCTCCTCTAAGTCCCCAAAGTCCATTGTATCATTCTTATGCCTTTGTATCCTCATAGCTTAGCTCCCCCTAGGAGTGAGAACATACGATGTTTAGTTTTCCATTCCTGAGTTTCTTCACTTAGAATAATGGTCTCCAGTTCCATCCAGGTTGCTGCGAATGCCCTTATTTCATTCCTTTCTATGGCTGGGTGTTAGTACATGGTATATATACATACCACAATTTCTTTATCCACTTACTGATTGATGGGCATTTGGGGTGGTTCCATATTTTTGCAATTGTGAATTGTGCTGCTATAAACACATGTGTGCAAGTATCTTTTTCATATAATGACTTCTTTTCTTCTGGGTAGATACCCAGTAGTCTCCCTTGATATTTTTTATAAGCCTTGATATTCCCCTCCTTTTCTCCTCTACCACTTTAGCTCATCTCTTTGTAGGTCCCAGGACAAGGAATGCAAACAGGCCTGCTTGTAATTTATTTTTTAAAATTAAAAGCTACATATCAAGCTAAAAAATGGTTAAGTATCTCCTATTTTGACAGGTTAATCATGACAGGTCCAAAGTTAGATATCCTGGAATGCCTGGAGTTGCACACAGGACTGTGATGAGGGCAGTGCCAATCCTGGGGGCCTACCACCCAGTCCCCTTTCTACTCCTGTCCCTGACTCCATCTGTGTGACAGGAGCATCACATGTAAGGGTGTGGACACACAAACCTGCACATATTCAAGCTTTGTACATCTCCCACTTCTACCTTCCCTAGCAAACAGCTTGAAGGGTGTGTATTATATACCTGTTGCCACTGTAACAAATTACTACAACACCAATGGCTTGAAACAGCACAAATTTATTATTTTTTAGCTTTGGAAATTAGTCTTTCAGGACTAAAACCAAGATGTTGGCATTGCTGTTTCCTTCCGGAGGCTCTAGGTGAAAATCCCTTTCCTTGCCTTTCTCAACTTCTAACACTTCTTTCTATGATCATGGTCCCATCCTCCATCTCCAAAGCCAGCAGCGTAGCATCTTCTCTCCTCTTTGCCTTCTGTCTTGCTCTTGTAAAGACCCCAGTGATTACACAGAGCCTGTTTAGATAATCCAGGATAATCTCATCGTCTCAATTGTTTTTAACTTAATCACATCTACAGAGTCCCTTTTGCCAAATTAGGTAGCATTTACAGGTTCCAGAGATTAGGATGTGGACATATGTGGGGGCCATCATTCTGTCTCCCAAAGGGTGTGCATACCAATGGACACTTGAGAGGATGAACCCAAGGAAGAAGTGTGAGTGAGCATTGGAGCCACACTTGGGAACACCTAGGCAGGGATTCTGGTCATGGAGGAGCTGTAGGGTCATGGTGAGCATGTCCTCTTGGCCCTCAGGATTCTTTGCCCTGCCCAGCCAGAGGGGGTCCCTCTAAAGCTCAGAACCCAGGGCAGGGTCCTTTCTCAGGCAGGGATCTCAGCATAGTACATCTCCTTTCTCCTGCTGATCTGGCAACCTCTGCCTGATTCCCTTTCTCTTGATCTCTCTATAAGACTGTCAGAGAAAAGCATGTTAGCAAATTGTTTTACTGTATCAAAAGTTCTTTTTCTTTTATTTTCATCCCTGCCTTTTGCTTGTCATGAAAGAGCCCCATTCCACACCCACTCATTGTTTTTACCATCCTCACTGGCTTTCCCTTCCTTTGAATCTCTAATTCTATCCTTCCGCCACCTCTTCAGTGTTCTTAAAATACACAAGATTTCACCTGCTTGCTGTGTGTGGTTTTTTTTTAAATATGCTATCCAGCTAGCAAGTTATTCCTGAATCCTACAACATTGTTAATTCATTCCTCTTATATTTCTTTTTTAGTTCTAAATTTTCCTCCAACATTTGGAGCCTGAAGAGTTTCTTCTATAATCTAATTTAAAATCACTCTACTTGGTCTACTTGTATACTCTCTCTTTATATTTTGCTGGATGTTGGCCATTTTAAATAATGTTTCCACACTTATACTATATATACAGAAGAACTTATATTTCCAAAAAAGTATCTTTAAAAAATGTTTTCTCCCTGTAGTCCCAGCTACTTGGGAGCCTGAGGCAGGAGAATTGCTTGAACCTGGGAGGCAGCGGTTGCAGTGAGCCAAGATTGTGCCACTGCACTCCAAACTGGGCAACAGAGCGAGACTCCATCTCAAAAGAAAAAAAAAAGTTTTCTCTTAAGTTTTTAAAAATCTCTGAACTCTGATCTGTGTTTTTACTTATTCTTGTTAATGCATGGAAAGTTTAAGAAATCATCTATGTTTAAGGTCTACATAGTTTGGAGAGCTTATGAATTATTTCACAAGAAGGTTTTGTAGATTTTTTCCTTAATGAGACATTACATATTCCTAAGGCTCTGATGAAAAGAAAATTTGCCCATTTAAATTTGATTTAAAATTCATATTATACAATTTCAGTAATTTTAAAAATCTCTGATTATAATAATGTTATAATATTACTATAGTGTGTGCTCCATTAGGGTGCATGTGTCTGTCTTATTTATCACTGTAGCTCAGCGATAGTCTAGCCACCAATGGCTGTATTTTAGCAAATAACTGAGAAAGTGAATGTGAGAATGAGTGATAGAATTTCAAAATGGCTTTTAAAAGCAATATAAAGATGTTCCATATAAACCATGCTGCTTCAATCAGAACACTGAAATATAGACTTTTAAATTCTCAATCAAATTTGTAGTCTCTCCTAGACTATTCTGCTGTGAGTAGTAAATTACTTCACTAAGGGTGCTAACTAAACTGTGTATATTCAAGATAACCATGATCTGTTTAAATAGTTTATGAATGATAAATACAGAAGATATTATATAGATGTTATTTTATAAAGATGCTATAGTGATAATTCTGTATGTTATGGAATTATATAGACACTGAGATACCAAATATGCTAAAGACACTAAGATATCTACTTTTTTTTTTTTTTTTTTTTTTGAGACAGAGTCTCACTCTGTCACCCAGGCTGGAGTGCAATGGCTGGATCTCGGCTCACTGCAGCCTCCGCTTCCCGAATTTAAGTGATTCTCCTGCCTCAGCCTCCCTAGTAGCTGGGATTACAGGCATGTGCCACCATTCCCGGCAAATTTTTGTAGTTTTAGTAGAGATGGGGTTTCATCACTGTCCAGACTGGTCTCAAGCTCCTGACCTCACGATCCACCCGCCTCGGCCTCCCAAAGTTCTAGTATAGGCATGAACCACTGCGCCTGGCCACTAAGTATCTTTAACACAGTGTTAGCAGATGAGAAATGTGACTCTCTGGTACTGAAATGAAGACAGGAAATGAGGGAAACTATCTTCCTTAACTCTTTTTCCTCATTGCTTTAGGAATTGTGTATGGTGCTTGGTTCACTGCAATTTTGTCTAGCTTTATAATGGTAAAAATGTGTATAATTTCTTCAGTATGAAAGTATTTTATATAGCTTCACTAAGTCGAAGGTTTACTTCCTCGTGTTCTCTCTTATACAAATGATTGAAGATGTCTTTTTTTTATTTCTTGTCCTCAGAATGGCTTTACTCCTTTATACATGGCTGCCCAAGAGAATCACATTGATGTTGTGAAATATTTGTTGGAAAATGGAGCTAATCAGAGCACTGCTACAGAGGTAAGACTGTCAGCCCTAAAGTCTTGAATTCTTTGATCTTAATGTCCATATTCTTTATATCAGTCTGCAAATAATCTCCATTACTTTGTCTGAAATATGCTAGGAACGTTCATGTTACTATTATAATCGCAACAGTGGTTATGAACAAATGACTCAGGCTTGTGCACGGAGTTCCATCAGTTTATGCCTTCATTTTGGATTCGTGTCTACTTATTCTTACATAAAATCATGCCTCCATCAGTTTTCCATCCTCTGGCCTTTTGGGAGCTTCGTACCATTCTAAAATTCAATTACAGTAAATTCTACTCATCTCTTTGCACCAATATTTTATCTTTGTTAGGATCTAATATAATTCCTTAATGGAACAACTTTTTTACCATCAGAAATAATTCATAAGTATCTGTGTTAGCACAGTTTCATGAGGAATGTCACTAAAAAACACCCTGTACCTTATTGAAGCACAAATTATGAAACATGATTGTGTGACTGATTATGGCAGCAATTGAATAGAATGTTCAAAATCAGTCTAGTTTTAAAGAGTTCCAGGACATCTGGACCTAATAAGTGAGAGTGGACAGGGGCCTTGAGAACATCAGTTTTCTTTCCTAAGCACTTATTATTTCACCTAGTAAGTAGAAACTGCTTTGTATTTTCCTTCTCATTTTTGCTTAGGTAGGCAGATTAAGCAGCAAGTTCAAGGGCTGTCTGGGGCAGTGATTTCAAGTGATGCTCCAGAAGCTCTTGTGCTTCGGGCCACTGAAAGGTTGGGAGTGGGCCACATGCAAGAGGAGAGGAAGAGAGCTCGCCTGAGACATGTCTCTCCTTACCTCTTTCAACCAGAGTATATGGGCTTGGCTTTTCCTATTTCATATTTTGTGGCCCCACTGATAAAATTTCAAAACTCCTGGCCTGAAGTGAAAGAAGACTGATGGATTCTTGTTACCCAGAAACTATCTTAAGATAATTTTTAATGTGGCTTCCTTTCTGGACAATTAAGTCTTTAGGACATGAACTCCCTTCTATGCTGCATTAGAAGGAGAGGTTATTAAAATATAATAAATCCTTTTCCAGTCCCTTTGGAAGAAAACTTTTTATGGAGCCAATTGCAATGACTTTCTGACAGCTTATTCTCATTAGTTAAAAAAAAATCCAAGAAAACACTATGAATGAGACCATGTTGCCTACCTATGACTGGAAAACATAACTGCCCAGTATGAAATGTTTTTGAGTTCTCTATTCAATACACACAGATTTTATACTCTTGCCACTTGGATATAGTGTGATTTTTATGATTTGGGACCTTTTCTTTCCTCAGACACTAGTTCTGTCCATGAGTACCATGTGAATATCTTTGGGCAGAGCTCAGGTAACAATATGAGTCTGCATCTTTGCATCTGGGCCTCTGAGAAATATATCAAAATAAGGACATCTATGTTTGTTTTATTTGATTTTGATTTTCTTGAAAGCAGAATCATTTACCAGATGAAACCTTTACTCTAGAGTGCTTCTATTTACCAAATAGACTTAAGGTATCTAGTGTAGGATTTAGGAAAACTGAGCTTGCTGGCATTCCCAGCTGTCTCATGGCTTCTGGCTCCTTTGGTCTAGACCTCTGTAGCATTTTCCGTTTGATTCCAAAAATACCCTTTTATGTACATTGCATCAGTAGGGGCTATGTTATACTTTGATCCCCAGAAAGTTAAAATCCTCTCTGATTCCACAAGGAAATGTGTCTTTTGCAAATAAATCATGTGAGGTTTTAAATTCTAGCTTAGACACATTATATACCTATTATTTGTTTCATTTTAGAAACTCACTTAAATAGCTAAAATTACTTTTTTCCTATTGAATATATAAGCTTA
Organism: Theropithecus gelada; assembly: GCF_003255815.1. Lineage (NCBI taxonomy): Eukaryota > Metazoa > Chordata > Mammalia > Primates > Cercopithecidae > Theropithecus > Theropithecus gelada. Next base: position 110,763,193 of record NC_037672.1, read on the forward strand.
ATTGATTAAACTCTCATTGTCTGCACTAATGGTTATCAAAAAACACACATGGACAAATCTTTACGTATTCCTTTTTAGTGTATCATTCTGTAAAAAAAAAAAATAATAATGTTTTTACAGGGCTGTGTGGTTGATTGCCATTTGATATCCTGTGTTATATTGCTAAATACCATCTACAGTCTTATGTGAACATGTGTGAATATACCTAAAGAAGGGACTTGCCCTGAGCTGGTTGGTAGCTAATTTGCAAAAATTAATAACTAATCAAGATATTATGACCACTTTAAAATCAAATAATTGTGAGATTATTCAATGTGGCAATGAAATTCATGACTGAGAAGAAATATTTAAATTTCCCATAATTATGGCACTTAGCATTGGTAAATGAATGATGAAAAATGAAGCTACTGAACTTTCATATGGATTTCCTTTTAGTTGAGGTACTTGAACAAATCATTCCAAATGTTTAGCCTTATCCCATGCAGTATAGATTAGAGTGAAATCTACATGGTGAAGATCCAAGGTTAAATTCTCAGAAGGGAGTTCTCAGTCTCTCCAGTACCATTTTTATACAGTATTTCTCTACTCTCTTCCTTCTTCCTAAATGTTACCAAAATTAAAGGCCAAAAACTTTTTAACGACATTCTGTTCTGTGAGCAAATGCCTCATCTCCAAGAAAAAAATTAATTTCACACTCTTTTAATATAAACTATCACAGTGCTGCAGGAGATAATACATTTAAATATGTATGTGATAATGAGTCTGTGCTTTTCTCATTCACAGAGCATTTAATATGTGCCAAACAAAGTTCTAAATTCAGGCTACTATTTTTCATCTTAAGATACTACATGCTTTAGTCTTCCATTCTGTTAATGTGTTATGTTTAAAAATCAGTTATTATTAAAAAATTATTATTGCTGGTACTGCATACATGATACAATACACTTGAGGAAAACTATTTTTTCCTCAAAAGTCTGCAGTGACTTTAAAACAATTATTATTGGAAAAAAATTGAGTAGTTAAATTGTGATAAATTACCATTGTCTCTAGAGTGCAGTCTTGGGTTCAAGCGATTCTCCTGCCTCAACTTCCCAAGTAGCTTGGATTACAGGTGCACACCACCACATCCAGCTAATTTTTTCTTTGGTATTTTTAGAGGAGATAGTTTTTCACCATGTTGGCCAGACTCGTCTCAAACTCCTGTCCTCAGGTGATCTACCCGCCTCGGCCTCCCAAAGTGCTGGGATTACAGATGTGAGCCACCCTGCCCGGCCTAGAATGCAGTCTTTCAATTTACCATTCTATTGTCCATATTTTTTTCTCTATGTGAATGGAAACTTCTAACTTTGAGACTTGTTTTCCAAGTTTTGTGGATTAAGGGTGTTTTTTCTTTTTCTTTCACATAAGTAGAGCCTAAAATATACTATTTTTTGATGTACTTGTCACCTTTCCAAGAACTGAATACTTGTTTCTAGAGAGAAAAATATAGCTTTCCAAGTTTCCTAGCATGATTATCTACTACTAAGTTTTCTCTACCTTTTCACTCCCCATGCTACTGGTTTTTTACTGTCTTCTTAAGTTTAGAATTGAAAACAGGTTTTTCTACATTACCTAGCACATGTAATTTTATATCTAAATGGTCAAAATAATATAAAATTCAACTATTAAGGGCATAATTAATAAATTAGCCTAATTTGCCAGAGTTTTAGATCATATTGTTCCCTAAACTTCCAAAATTGAATTGGTAATAGACAACTCCATCCCTAGGGGCTGTTTTCCTTAACCATTCAGTGATATTTAGTAACCTGCATAGTCAATCATATATTTTATTTCCCTGTCTCAGTTACCATATCTTCGATTCCCAGTCAGACTTGGTCTCCATTCTTTCTACCCTTCCCACTTTTCTGCTTTACCTACAGAGCCATTATTTAAGATTGGTTCTCACTTTTATTTTTCGATTGCAACCATACATTTGAGCACATCCTGTATGTAGTATGTTTGTTAAAGAATGCGGATGTTTTTCAAAATGTATAGAATAGAAATTAGGAAAGCCATTTGATTAAAGTATTCCATAATATGATGGATAACTGGTTATAATCTGCTTCTAATCTTCCCAGTAATATTTGGTTGTCAATCTTGATCATTAAAGATTAGAGCCATCATTGCTTAGAACTAAATCTCTAGCATCTAAAGATGTTAACAGGCAATTTTTACCTTCTGTTTTACCAGGATGGCTTTACTCCTCTAGCTGTGGCACTCCAGCAAGGACACAACCAGGCAGTGGCCATCCTCTTGGAAAATGACACCAAAGGGAAAGTGAGACTGCCAGCTCTGCATATTGCCGCTAGGAAAGACGACACCAAATCTGCCGCACTCCTTCTTCAGAATGACCACAATGCTGACGTACAATCCAAGGTAAAAGCTGAACACATTTGTGGAAAGGAACTCTTTGGCTGCCAGACTCCTCCTGGGGGATGATAAAGAAGTAGGCCATGGTGATAATGCAAAATTATTTCTGGTCATAAAAAGAGATAAATGACTTTCAGAGGTATTTCAGAAAGAAGGGGACCATCTAAAAAAATTAAATGCAAGATAATTTTCTTTAAAAGATGAGGTTGAGCTTTTTAGAAATCTGCTTTCTTATTCTGTTTTTAGTCACAAATAATAGAATTTAAAAGATAAAATTGTATTGTGTAGTGCTTGGGGATGTCTTCTTTCAGTAGAATGCATTTTGGCATGTTGGAACAGTATACCCAATTGCAGTGAGCATATTGACTGTTACCATAATTTTGCATTGTGTAATATCTTCCCTCTTTCTCCCAAACAACACTGCTTCAGATGATGGTGAATAGGACAACTGAGGTACAGTATTGTGGTTATACCAAAATTTACCTTGTCTTTATTTTTAGTTTTTGCCCAATTAGAATAAATGCCCACTAATTCATACTAATGATTACAAGTTCCATTAATGGGAAATTAATTTGGAAACCTTTCCCATAATGAAGGCAAACTGATAATTCAAAGATATTCAATGTAACGTATAATAGAAGCATTATTTTATCAGTAAAACTATTTAAATAGGTTACTAGAGAATGAAATGAAACTCTTTCTTAACGTATATTTTAATGAGTGAACTTTACTATTAACTTATTGTCAAGAAGAGATATGATTTTATTTCCTTAATGAGAATTCTCAGGTTAGAGTTTTTACGAAGTGAAAATTTGGGAGGTTTCTCTGCCACTGTATTTTGTCTTTTTATCTAATTGCAGTTGCCCTTTTTTTCCTGTATGCTCTTTTTCTTTACCACATTTTATATAATAAATGATATTATTGAACGTATCAAGAGCAGACCAATTGCTTTTTCTTCTAAGTCTTAAAATACTTGTCATAGAATCGTATATTTTCCACATTCCAAAATAAGTCACTTCAATCAATAAGAACATTAAGTTCAGAAGCCTCTCAGTATGGTGTGTTTGTATATGTATGTATTTGGTAGTCTCTCCTTGGCCATTGCTACAGAGAGACACTAACACAAACATTGTTGATGTATATTACACAAATTAACCTATACTCAAAAACAAGTGACTATTTATGTAGGTCCGTTATTGTTTTGCTGAGGGGATTCTTTAGACTATCATCTCATTTGATGACTAGGTTGTGGACTTATGAGCATTCTCACAGAGTATACTTGAATTATTTGTGTTATTTCTTTTGTTCCCTGTCTTTGTATGGAACCTAGGTCAGAGACAACAGAAAGCCCAACTGCTTGGTGAACTTGTTCACAACTAGAACCATACAAATTGATATCTTAATAACTAATTTCAGTACCTTTACTTTCTTAGATGCTTTTTGATGATTATTTAAGATACATTTTTGAAAGCGGTATTGGCTCTAAACATTGTGAAAGCAAAAGTTTGGGTGAATTTTTACTGAGTTATAAATATTTCCTTGAAGACAATAGAGTAAAAAGAATAGAAACCCCTTTGTCTAATCCTGTAGAAATGTGAACTCTGCCTCCTGCTTCCAAGTTAATCAGGGAAGAGTTCCTCTGAAGGGCTGATACCAGTTTTGTGCTGATCCAAGATTCACAGCCTGGGTATCATTATGAATGATCAGTGAGGCTATATCAGACAATAAGTTAGTTTATTTTTGCAAATGATATTACTATATTTAAAGACTTTGAAAATGATTCAGCCAGCCTCAGTTTGTTTTTCTGAAACTAAATTGTGACATCAATAATAGACACACACTCAGGATATGTCTGAGTGACAGGAAATATCAAGATAAAAATGAAACAAATTTAGTCAATTATTTCCTAAAATATAAAAATTTGACATTTTATCAAATAACAGCCAGGTTGAGGGCTGATTTCCCCCTCCATTTTGACATGAATATTGGCATGATGTAAATGCAAAATAAAAATATCTTGATCATAGATGTGGGATTTTGATTAATAGTTACTGTTCTTATTTTGTGTCTTACTTCTCTCTAAGTGAGAAATTATTTGTAGTTAATGTTGCTACAGTAATAGCACAAATTTTCATTACCTAAGGTATCTGAATGCTTAATTAGGGTGTTTTTAAAACAAAGTCACCAAAGCCTATATATCAACTCAATAGAAAAAAATGGTTGTAATTTTGAAAATATTTCTTAAAAACAATACAGTAAACAATTCATTTCAACTAAAAGAGAGCGATACCAAGTAACCCAAAATCTGCAGAATGTGATAGCAAATAACAGTTTCTATTTTTCCCATAATCTTTTTTAAGTAGTGAAACTTATGGAGAGTAAGAAAAATTATCAGATCTTTGTGTACTTTAATAAGAAAAGAGTTAATATGCTTCTATTGTGAAAATGGCAACAATTTTCAACTAGATTTTCATCAGAAAAAGAAAGAAAAGGAAATATATTTTTTTCATTTGATATTTTCAGACTCAGAGAGTAAACAGTTCTGTAATGCCCATTGAGTTGATTTAACCTGGTTGGTTAAACTACATTTTATTGTATTGATAAAATCTGTTTAACATTCAAAATTGGAGTGAGCTGAACTTTTCTCTTCCTTTTTTATTCCTATTGATGCCAAGTATATTGTTTAATTTTTTTTTTAATTATTTCATCATGATAACATAATCTTGCTACACAGTTGTAAAAGTGTATAGGAATATCATGACAGTGTAAATGATGTGGAACAAATTCTATATCCTTTGTAAGAATTTTTCAACATACTTTCATGCTTCCAAAATTATAATGCCAACCAATACTGCTTTTTTAAAACAAAAGTAAAACAAAAACACTGGTTTTGAATCTTCTCTGAAACGATATTAACCAAATTCATTGATATGTTAATCCTATGGCTGAAACTTTATGTTGTTTAATCATATTCTGGTTTTCTTTAATATGCAAGACCAATTTAAGAAACATTGTTTTGTATAAACAACAAATCTCATAAATAAATATTTAAGATAATTAAAAATATGCCATGAATATTATGCCAATAAATGTAGAATATTTATTTACCTTTTTATGTGTTTAGTTATGTACCACCTTATAACGTTAAGATTTAAGATCTTACTAAAGCATTTATTATTGCTTATATGTTAGGTAGACCGTTACCATGTGACTTTCTTCACTAATACAATGGCTGCAACATAGTAAAGTGAAGCGCTATGCTGACTATCATATCTTTGCTTTCATAGAGTGGTTTTACCCCTTTGCACATAGCTGCACATTATGGAAATGTCAACGTGGCAACTCTTCTTCTAAACCGGGGAGCTGCTGTGGACTTCACAGCCAGGGTATGGATTAAAATAGTTTCTCATTCTAGATAGCAGTAAATAAGTACCTTAAGAAAGTAAAAAGGAACACCAATGGTTGTCTTAAAGATTTTATTTCTTTTTCCTTACCTGGGTCTGTGCTGGAGATATTAGATTTTTCATTTTCTTTCTTTAAATCACAAGAAGTCATCTTGGCTTAAGCAGAAAATAAGAATGTTGTAAATTCATGCACAAATCATTTCCAATAGTTAAAGAGGACATTAATTCTGACCAGTATGAACAGTTATATTTTAACGATCATGCCGTGAATCCTGATAAGTCATGTCAATAAATAATTAAACTGTTAAAATGTTAACTATAAAATATATAAGTAGAATGTCTTATGATGACTGTGGGGCACACAATTTGATAGGGAATTGTTTTTAATGAATTGAGAATTTGTTCCCATGAAGTCTTACTAAAATACATAAAGGGTGTCACATTGTTACATGTGTCATGGTATGCTTTTATTAGAAAGAATTCACTTACATAATAGTGGTATATATCAGTATACTTAATATACAGTTAATGCAGAATATGAATATTCAAAAATTACAACACAAAAAAATCAGGTACATATCCTTGCCATAATGATGACAAGTGATAGCCAATAAAATAAATAAATATAATTTCTATGTGTAATGTTTTTGTACTAAGAAGTCATGTGCAGTGAAACTATGTTCTGTTATTTTCAAGCTGTTTTTCTTACTGAATTATTATGAAGGAGATGTTTGTTTGTTGTTGTTGCTGTTTAGAGACAGGGTCTGGATCTGTTGCCCAGGGTGTAGTACAGGGGCATGATCATGGCTCACTGAAGCCCTGAATTCGTGGGCTCAAGCAATCCTCCTGACTCAGCCTCCTGAGTAGCTAGGACTATAGGCACACACTACCATGCCTGGCCAATTTTTTAAAATTTTTTGTGGTGATGAGGTCTTACTATGTAGCCCAGGCTGGTCTTGAACTCCTGGCTTCAAGGAATCCTCCCATCTCAACTTCCCAAAGTGCTGGAATTACAGGCATGAGCCACCATGCCCAACTTGAAGGAAATGTTTTTAAGAATCATTTTTATATTGAATATTAATGTAAATATTTGTATTCTATTTTTAAGCATCATAAAACTTAAGATTCCAGACTCTTTAAGTGCATGGATGTTATAGAAAGAAAGACTTTACACTAGGGCCCTATCTTAGGTAGATTTTAAATTTTTGTTCATATTACACTAAAGTGGTCCCTTTGTCTCTTGACTGTAACTTGTACATTCTATACATATTTTGCAGTTATTGACTAACTTAGTTATGCAGTTTCATTCCGTTTTTCATTCTCTAACTATATTGTTTTGTGGTTTGTGTGATTTTTGTTCCTTAAAAATCAAAGACATAGAAAGAGTAGAAATTGTGGATCAAATTACCACATAGGTCACAACCTCCTTTGTGGCCTTTAACACAAAGGCATCGCCATCATGCCCTGTCATACCCAACAGCTCTTGTTTGGTCTTTCTGTGGTATAGAATGGAATCACTCCTCTGCATGTGGCTTCCAAAAGGGGAAATACAAACATGGTGAAACTCTTACTGGATCGAGGCGGTCAGATCGATGCCAAAACTAGGGTGAGTGTCTCTGTTCTTTCAATTTTCTACTATTATTGTTTCTTTCAATCCTCATAGAAGGCACCTCAAGACAGCAGGTCATTAACATAGGCAATGTGTTTTCAAGGAAATTGCTTTACTGGAATTGATTTAAATCTCATACAACATTTAAAGGGTTCATACTATAAAGTGAAATTAATATTTGCTCATAAGTGCCCAGAGAAGCGAAATGTTGGTCCCTCAATGAGATAGTTTTGAAGTTTTTGCTTAGTGATTTTCTGGGACCAAAGATCAAAGATTAGGTTTACACAACTCTCTTTTGGGTAGTTATAAGTATCAAGAACTCGAACTAATTACCATACACTGAGATTGAGAATGTGGCTTTTACACAAAATATTTTAGTACATGTTTACAATCTTTGGCTTCTAAGTATTCAATTCCTAATTCTTTTTTCTTAAGCGGCTATGCTATCCTGACCTGAGCAGGGGATTTGCTATTATGGGGAAAAGCATACAGTTAGTATACTGTACCTTTATTTATGTCATTTTGGTAGAAGTGCTATCCTTAATTTGTTTTGAACTTAGGTAAAATATCACTTCAAGTTTGCAATACACTCTAAATAGATAACACGATAGACAGTAGAGTGCAGTTGTTAAAAGTACAGAATGAAGGCAAACTGCCTGATTTCAAATCCTAGTTTTACTATTAATAAGTTGTATTATATTGGCAGTTTACTTACCTTCTCTGAACTTAGGCTAATAACAACACACCTACTTCATAAAGTTGTGTGACAATGAACTCTTAGCTATATTTACCGTTTTTGAAAAGGCAGAGTAAGTTACCTAGCTCTTCATAATATTTGATAATATTACTGACGTTTTACAATATGTAGTTACTTGCTTTAACATGTAAGGAGTATTTCAGTATTAATTATCTGGAGTAGATTTGTTAATCATAGACTTCGGCAAAACTTCAATTGTGCCTATAATACAAAAATGTTAATATGTAGTATAAAAAAATCTATGTTAATATGTGGTGTAAAAAGCCTATGAAAGATGATAAATAGAATATGTCTCATAGTATTGAACTTCACTTTGTTTAATGCTGAGACTTCATGTTTTCATAGTGCCAGCAGTAAGGATCAAATCCAGTTTCCTTGCAAATCTGGGGGCCAGCAAACACTTTTGTTTAATAAACTTCATCATCTGTAAGCTTCCAGAATCTATACCAGTCCCAGACTATAAATTGTGATTTTTAATGACCTCAGGAAACCTTGCTTTTTTAATCTCACTTCTCTAAAGCTTTTGGTCCAGAGTGGCTACGTCACAACACATGGGAGTTCTGAAGAGGTTTGCGTTCTGTCAAATCTTTGCTGTGGTGTCCAGTGTCTTTGCATCAGAGTTTTATATGGTTTCTCCTTTTTGCTTAGTAGGCATGCCTTTTTCTCTTAGCATACTGTGAGTATACAGAATTTGGAACAGTATGAGTTACGTTGCATGGTTTGCTTACTTGTTCTTTATATTTAAAGGAATGAGCTTTTGCACATTACTACATTACTAACATCATTCCTAACATTACCAATGTATTACATTACAAGCATACTTTACTAACATAATTTCTTCCTATACACTGCCTTTATGAGATTACCACTGGAAAGAAAGCATTTTGGGAATGCAAAAAATGTTTATCTTGGCCAATGTCTTAGGGATGCACATTGCTTTTATTGATGCTTTTTGGATTATTCACTCATTATTGAGATAGTTGATTTTGTTCTTATTAATCAACAATATTTACTTAATAAAAGTACTCTAATATGTGTGGCTTACATATATTTGGGTATACAATTAAAAATTCTAACTCCAAATAGGCAGTGTATCTTCATAAAAATAGTACTAAGAAATGAAATGAAATGGATTCTTATACTAGTTCTGTCATAGTGCAGCCTTTAGATACAGCAAATAAATTAAATTTCATTCAAGGATTTAAAAAGAATAAAATAGGTTTTCTTTTTTTTTTTTTTTTTTTGAGACGGAGTCTTACTCTGTCGCCCAGGCTGGAGTGCAGTGGCCGGATCTCAGCTCACTGCAAGCTCCGCCTCCCGGGTTTACGCCATTCTCCTGCCTCAGCCTCCCGAGTAGCTGGGACTACAGGCGCCCACCACCTCGCCCGGCTAGTTTTTTGTATTTTTTAGTAGAGACGGGGTTTCACTGTGTTAGCCAGGATGGTCTCGATCTCCTGACCTCGTGATCCGCCCGTCTCGGCCTCCCAAAGTGCTGGGATTACAGGCTTGAGCCACCGCGCCCGGCCTGGTTTTCTAATTGTATACATTGTATAAACATTCCATTCATTTATTCCTTAAACAAATAACTATTGAGTTCCTACTTGGTGCTGTGAACCCTGAAGATACAACAGTTAACAAGACAGAGTAGGTTTCTAGACTCACAGAGATGCAAGTCAACAGTTCAAGGAATTAAGTTAGCAGTCTTCTTGTAAAAGTTTAATAATAGGTTCTTTAAATACAAAACAAAACAAAACAAAACAAAAACTTTGATTTGTAGCATTGCCTTTGCTAGTTTCCATGGTATAAATACTTCTACAGTGGTCAGTTTAGAGCTAGCAACATGGTATCACTAAATGTAGAATTGGGAAGAGGTGTGCAAAAAGTAGCTCTCCTTATTTCATATGAACTGGTTCCAGCACACCCCAGAATTAGCTACAATATTGAATGGTTGCACTGAACTTTATTATTATTATTATTATTATACTGTAGGTTCTAGGGTGCATATGCAGAACATACAGGTTTGTTACATAGGTATTCATGTGCCATGGTGGTTTGCTGCACCCATCAACCCGTCATCTACAATAGGTATTTTTCCTAATGCTATCCCTCTCCTACCCCCATCCCCCAACAGCCCCCGGTGTGTGACGTTCCCCTCCCTGTGTCCCTGTGTTCTCATTGTTCAACTCCCACTTATGATCGAGAACATGTGATGTTTGGTTTTCTGTTCTTGTGTTAGTTTGCTGGGAATGATGGTTTCCAGCTTCATTCATGTCCCTGCAAAGGACATGAACTCATCCTTTTTTTATGGCTGCATAGTATTCCATGGTGTATATGTGCCACATTTTCTTTATCCAGTCTATCATTGCTGGGCATTTGACTTGGTTCCAAGTTTTTGCTGTTGTGAATAGGGTTGCACTGAAATTTTTTAGCACTAAACTTTCCCCCCATAAGTTGAAATACTTCTTCATCTGTAAGTAGGAGGATTTTAAAAGCATTGCTGGGTTCTTTTCATTCTGGCTACAGCTAACAGACCTATATCCCTCTTATCAGAGGCAAAATCAAGTAGGAGGTAAATACTGAAATCAAGGACTGTGTGCTGGAACTGGGAGGCCAATTCTGGAACTATAATATTTGATTACCAAAATAAATGAATATGTTTTGCTTTTTCTTTTGCCTTTTGAAAAGTATTTAAAAATGGAAAAAATGTTTGTATTAGTTAGTTCTCATGCTGCTATGAAGAACTGCCCGAGACTGGGTAATTCATAAAGGAAAGAAATTTAATTGACTCACAGTTCTGCAGGACCGGGGAGACCTCAGGAAACTTACAATCATGGTGGAAGCTGAAACAAACACATCCTTCTTCACATGGTGGCAGGAGAGAGAAATAAGTGCCCAGTGAAGGGGGCAGCCCCTTATAAAACCATCAGTTCTCGTGAGAACTAACTCACTGTCACAAGAATAGCATGAGGACAACCATCCCATTATTCAATTACCTCCCATTGGGTCCCTCCTATGACACGGAGGGATTATGGGAAATAGAATTCAAGATGAGAGGTGGTGACGCCTAAATCAAAGCATTGATAAACTATATCAATGTTTAATTTGGTTTTGACTATATTTTTAGAGAATATAAGAAAACTTCTATATATGATTTTTTTTTTTTTTTTTTTTTTTTTTGAGACGGAGTTTTCTCTCTTGTTGCCTGGGCTGGAATGCAATGGTGCAATCTCGGCCCACCGCAACCCCCACCTCCCTGGTTCAAGCAATTATCCTACCTCAGCCTCCCGAGTAGCTGGGATTACAGGCATTTGCCTGGTTAATTTTGTATTTTTAATAGAGACAGGATTTCTCCATGTTGGTCAGGCTGGTCTCGAACTCTGACCTTAGGTGATCTGCCCGCCTCGGCCTCCCAAAGTGCTGGGATTACAGGCGTGAGCCACCGCGCCTGGCTGGAATGTTTTTAAAGTATTATGTTTTCTTTTATTTTTGTTTTTGTTTTTTTTTTGTCATTGACATCTCAATTTCCCCCAGCATTTAAATTAACCACAAATGTTCTGAATTTAGTATATTCTGTCAAGGATCTTACCTTGGTCTTCTCATTATTTTTCTCATTCATATTATCTAGAGAATAGCAAGATCTATAGAGGCTTTCAGATAATTAAAAAACAAATATTACCCACAGTTACTTCTTGGCTCTCACCACCATTTTGGCAATCATTGAGACATTTTCCATATTGTTGGCATTCTCATCATTGACTACTATCTAATGTGAAACTCTAAGACATTTGCACCAGAGCCTTTTGCTGGTATCTGAAAGACCTCATTTCAATGTGAAAATATAAATTTTATAGCTAGTTAAAATGAAATTATAAATTTAGGCTTTATTAAGGCATTATTCTTTTTTTGTTGTTTTTAAGCTTCTTTATTATTTAAATGTGGTGATACCCCATATAAGGATTATGTTTAAAATATTAAAAAACATATTTCAATGCAAACAATAAAAAGTGTACAAAAACATTAAAGGATGATGAACAAAAAATACATAGGGAAAAGGAAACACCCTTCTTACTTGTTATTAGGTGTAATAATTAAAGCAATAACAATAATGGCTGTCAATTGTCATATAAATGTGTTGTTCTAGGCACCCTGCTAAGTACTTTACAAATATCGTCTTATTTTATCTTCCTAACAACTTATAAAGTGTGTATTATTTTATTGTTGAGAATATATGGAGGTCTTCATTTGAGAAATGAGACTACCAAAGGGAAAAATGCGTTTCAGCAGAATTATGTAACTTGACCTAGGACACACAGCTTGGTAATCAGCAGAGCCTACCCATGTGAATACACAAACTTTAGGATACATTGTTGAAACAATGACCTAAGCAGAAAGGGGGGGAAATATGAAAAGATAAAGAAACTACATAAGTGGCATCCCTCCAGTGTTGATTGATCTACCTTTATCAAAATTATTCACATCATGGTGGATAGTACATCAGTGTGATGAATTGATTCTAGAGAAAAAAAAAAAAAAAACAGAGAAAACACAAGGGGTCTCTGGAAGGGGAAAAACCCATAACCTGCAACTACAAAGTTAAGAATTTAAGTAAAAGGATTTTAGAATACAAAAGCTTGAAAGTAATTTTTTGGGGGCATTAACTTGATAATGTGCTTTGTAGAAAATATTCAATATCTAATCAAATTGAGCCTGTTGGGTAACTTGAATTTGATGTCATCATTCACACATCTTATAAGGACAGACACCTTGCATCATTAAATGTAGGATTTAGAACTAATTTAATCCTTATTTTTCCTTGATGTTCTTGTGGGTATATTAAATGTGCTCCATAAAGCTCCTGTTGTTACTCTGAGAGTATTTGAGAGGTTTCAACATGATTACACAAAGACTATTTCATGTAATTTGCAGAAAGCATTATGCTGCCTTTTCTAAAAAAGATGTAAGGTGGCATTCCCTCCTTCATCTTTCAAACAAGGCTTGCAAGTTAAATAGGGTGAGAAACATCATCTCCACTCTATGTATCAGGAAGCTGAGCTTAGAGAGATTCACCCATGGTGGCCGATTTGAGATTCGCTGCAGGGTTCCACAGTTCCGAAGTCCACACAGTGAACTGTTACATATGATGCCTCTATTCACCATGTGGGATTTCTCAAACCCTAGGTCTCCACAAAGCCTTCATCAAGAATACATTTGAGAAACTATGCTATATCTAATTGTTAGGTTAGTTATGTAGCAACGAATGCTCGGTAGTTCCACCACAGGGTGCTTTTTTCAGGATACAAAAGTGTAATCATTGTCATCACTTTGCCGGAACAACTCTTTTAGGCTCCTGTCTGGCAAATTTTACAATAATGTAGCATTTCACCTACAGTAGTTAAATACTTTTTAAAATTTTTTCTGAGAAGGCAGTCTTTTCATGCTAATTCTTAGGTACCCAAAACTGCAAAATCTGTTTTGGTCATTCAATATCTTCATACTAGCTAAATGGATTTCACAAAGCAAAGAATCATTATCAGTCAAGATTCTAGCCATAAACAGAGGCCCAAATTTGATTATTTGATTAGAGATTATTGAAGGGTCTATTTATAATATTGTGTAGTCTGTAGGAAAGGGACAAGGGACAGTGTAGAATCCCAGGGGCTAGTAACAGCGGTACTCAAAACCAATGCTAGACCTAAAAAGTGAGAAGTACAGGAGGCCCCCAGAACTTCAAAGGAGAGAATTGTGTGGAAAGGCTGCTTTGGCAGGAAGGTCAACTTTGGTAAAGACACACAGCCGAATTTGGGAGGTCTCTCGAAGTCCCTTTCATGTCTTGCTGCATTGGCCAAACCCAGTTGGAAGCCCGAGGACAAGACAACTCACTGATGCCCCCTAGAACGGCCAGTGTGTTGGGACACAGAGCAGTGCAGAGAAGGGTAGAGCATGGGTCTGGAGGGACAAACAGAAGACATCTTGCACAGAAATCCCAGCGTTGAGTCAGAAAGAATGTTGCAATTCAGAGGAATTATTTTTATTTGGAGTAAAACATAACCTGGAGAGATGGTCCTGAAAGTAGAGACACAAACAAGAGGCCATTCGAGTTCTGGATAAATCAGAAACTGCTGAAATCCTCTTAACTGCTCATCATCCATTCTCTATGATTTACCCACCTTTTCCACCTCTATCCTTGGGACAATCTTTTTTTTCCTTCAGCCTCAAATCACCAGTAAATTTACGTACTCAGTATTTCATTTTCTCTCTCGCTTCTTGCCCACCGTTAATTACATTTTGCCTCACATTTCCCACCCGCTCTGCTTTTTGGCCATGCCACCCTAAAGAGAAATAAAATATAAAAGACAGAAGGCATTGGGGATTGCTCTGGAATCAGAGGCTATCCCAGAAGTGTTAAGATCAGAAAGTTTTATAAATAAGATAGCATACAGTTCTGCCATATTTTATTTGATTAAGTTAGAGTTCTATTTATTAATAATAAAGCTCATCTTTGGGAAGCAATTATGTGATTTCCAAAATGTTGAAATATATGTGTGAAAATCTTTAAAATAGTCTAAAAAATGACCTTTCACTTTTACAAGCATTAGGGAGCATTTTAGGAGAACTTATGTAAGTGGTGACAATTTAAAAGAGAACATATATGAAAAAATTACACTAAGAAAAATTTTTAGGTAAAAGTATATTAGAACAAACAAAATGAAAACAGTATAACCTAATATAATCCCTATTTTCGGTTCCAGTGAGTAGGGTTTTAAAGTTCAACGAATGCCACATACTGTGCTTTTCCATCTTCTTGATTACGCAAACACATGACCAGAAGCCAATTTCATTGCACTGACCCTCCGTCCACACAGCGGATCTCTCTTGCTTTCTCCCTGTCTCTGTTTTGTTTGTCGTTTCCTTTCTCTTTCTTGTTCACTGTCAAGATGTCTTTCTGACTTGTTTTCTCTGCCACTCATCTTCTTTCTGGTCATTTAACAAATTGCAGTTCTATTACAGATTTATTGAGTGATCAGGATTGAGTTTAGGAACTCCCTCTTTATGGTTGCAATAGATGAAATTTGGATTTTTTTTAAAGTGAACTTGGGCCTAATTCTTCAATTCTTTTGGCAGGATGGGTTGACACCACTTCACTGTGCTGCACGAAGTGGGCATGACCAAGTGGTGGAACTTCTGTTGGAACGGGGTGCTCCCTTGCTGGCAAGGACTAAGGTGAGTCATTATGAGTAAGATGGGATCCTAAGGAATCTTTAAGTCACTTGATATATTATCTCTATTCTTTTTTAAATCGAAGCATCAGCCAAGCATTTTCTAGTTCTTTAATAATTGTGTGCTAGGAATAGGAACATGTATCAAACCACTTAAAAATATTAAAATAAACAGATATATGCATTAAGATGTATTGAATGTGTACCTTCAAGTTTTTTTCTATATTTTTATCTGTTATTCTTACTGCAGATGGAATTCTGAATACATCTGTATTTTAAATATAAATGAGAATATCTCTTAGATTCTGAGTCTAGATTTTTATAATCCTCTCAGATGACTATGAAATATATATAAAATTATCTTTTAAAGCAGCACAATTAGCAACACAAGATGAATCTTTTTGCTCATCCATTCTTTATCTCTTAGGTAATACTAATAAAAAATAATTACTCAACAGTGGTATTGATTGATTATGTTGAAGATGAGTAGAGGTGATTTGGAAAGCACAAGTTGCAATAGGCCACCTACAAAGAACTATTAAACAAGCATATTTTCTTTATAACATACTACATCTAGCACTTTTTATTCTCATTTTATCAATATGCTCAAATGTGGGAGAAGCACTTTTCCATATACATGAACGCCACACTGTGAGTTGGTTTGCTGAAGATTTTTCAATATCAAATGTATTTTAAGTGCTTTTATTATTGTATAGTTCTCTGTTATCCAACCCTACATTGGGTTATCAGAAAATATTTTGAGACACGAATTGAAGATATTCATGCAGAACTGATTAATGTGATATGCAGCAACCTTGGATCCTTAAATACAACACAAATTTAGACAAAGAGCACTTCTTATATTTTCTCCCTATTCCATTCCACCTCATACCCCCCACCACAGAGTTGGTATCAACTAATGCTATTACTAGGGTAAGCTGAAGAAACTAAGGCAATTGACACAAACAAATATTTTTCAATTTATATATAATTGAAATCATTTGAAACAAAACTAGCCCATATGTTTAAGACATGTGTAGAATGAACTCAGTTTGTAAAGATGTGCCCACATGCCATAGAAGAGTGGCTTCAAATCAGTAATATATGAAGAAGAGAAATAATTATCGCATCATTTTTATTCTCACACCTATACTGTGAATGTTGTATAGATCTGTCTTTAAAATGCAGCAATTTGGGCTGGGTAATGCAGAGACAATTATGGAAAGTTTTGATAAAGAAACATTGAAATTTAAATGGAAATAACAAAATTTCAGACCAATCATGTTACAACCAATACAAAAACCAATATCAAGTTGAAAATAGGCAGATAGGCTTTACAAACCATAAAATAATCTTATCTGCAAAGTTTGCTTGTAATTGTCATATCACTGATGAAGATGGTGGGTTACCTAGATGGAATTTTTTAATGTCCTTCCTGTAAAATCAAGTATCATTCAGATGTAAGGATCCTGCATAAAGTGTCTCTGAGTGTACAATTATATTCATGTATTTATGCATCCAAGTATTATATAATACTGAGTAGATACAATTTGCCAGGCAAGTGTTCTGGTCACTAAGGCACCATCAAGATGAATAATACACAATCTATAGCTGCAAGAAGCTCAGAATTTAGCGGGCATGAGAGAAAAAAAAAAAAGATAATTATAAAAAAATAGAGATATGTATAGGGTAAGAAACACAGAGAAGATGAATTAATCAGGTTAGAGTGAGGGGATACTGCTCTCCTGGGAATGGCATAGGTGCCTAATGCTAGACTATTCTTCCTCCCGTTCTGTATTAGTCCATTTCACGCTACTGATAAAGACATACTTGAGACTAGGCAATTTACAAAGAAGTTTAATGGACTCACAATTCCACTTGGGGAGGAACTCACAATCATGAGGCTGGGAGGCTTCACAACCATGGCGGAAGGTGAAAGGCACATCTCACATGGTGGCAGACAAGAGAAGAAAATGAGAACCAAGCGAAAGGGCTTTCCCCTTATAAAACCATCAGATCTTGTGAGACTTCTTCACTACCACGAGAATAGTATGGGGGAAACCTCCCCCATGATTCAATTGTCTCCCACTGGGTCCCTCTCACAACACAAGGGAATTATGGGAGCTACAATTCAAGATGACATTTGGGTGGGGACACAGCCAAACCATATTACCTTCCTTAAAAACTCCTAGGTTTAAATCACCCATTCTTTCTTCTGAAGCAACTGTCTAAGTGTCACCCCACTCATTCCTTGTCAATTCTAGCTCTCAGCAAACTGTGACTCCTCACCACAACCCCTTCTTATTCTTGGTGACCTGACTGATTTTGATTAGAGCAGTAGATAATTCTTTTTTTTTTTTTTTTTTTTTAGACGGGGT
>NC_037672.1:110781316-110812640 GCF_003255815.1 Theropithecus gelada
CTAGTTTTTTTTTTTTTTGTATTTTTAGTAAAGACGGGGTTTCACCATGTTAGCCAGGATGGTCTCGATCTCCTGACCTCGTGATCCACCCGCCTCGGCCTCCCAAAGTGCTGGGATAATTCTTTAAGTTGGCCTCTCAGTTTGGTAACTGTAAACCTTCTACAATTTCTGTGTCTAACTTCCCTCTTGCCAGCCCCTCCTGTGTTTTAGCTCACTCTCTTCAGAACCTCAATTCCGAAATTCTTTTATTCTGCTGGGACTTTCAGTCATAGTTTCACTCTTCCTCATTCACATCATGCCCTTACCTCTGCCAGGCACAAATTTCATAGTCATTTATGCTACGCTCTTACATATTCATACTACCTACATTTCACTCAATTAAATTCAACTCATATTCATGCAACCAAATGTGGCTACAGGAAACGCCCAGCCACACTAACTGTGCTCACTTTACATTCATGATTGCTAACCTCAAGTGCGCTGGTAATGCTGCCTGACAATCACGCTCTGTTTTTTAAGTCTATTCACTGTCAATCCCTGCTATCTGACCATTCTATATTTTCTTCAGAATTCTTGGACTTCTTTCCTTGTCTTCATTTCCCACAACACTGAGAGAATTGAAGCAATTGGAAGATAATTTCCAAACACTCTCACCTCCATATCTATCCAGTGACATGACTTGGAACTCATGTAGTCTACGTTCTCTCCTGTTACTATCATCTGGTGTGATTGCTTGGTTCTGTCTTCTCAAAACACTTTCTTTATTTGCCTTCTGGGACATTACATTCTTCTGACTTTCCTTCTGTTTTCCTAGCTGCCACTTCTCAGTCTCCTTTACTAGTTCCTCCTCATCTCTCAGGTCTCTGAACGTTAGAACCTCCAGAGCTCAGTCTTTGTATCTTTTCTCTATTGGCACTCACTTACTATGAAATCTCATGCAGTTCTATCTTTAAATAGTACCTGTATGCTGGTGCCACGAGTGTGTATCTTCAGAATTCCATATGTAGATGTCAGCTCACCATTGCCACTTGGATGTCTCCTGGGCATCTCAAATTTAGTAAGCTCAAAATTACCCACCCCTCAACCTAATCTTCCTGTTAGCTTTCTTATCTCAACAAATGGCCGTCTCATTTTTTCAGTTTCTCAGGTCTCAGGCCAAATACCTCATGCCATGTTGGACTCTTCTTTTTCTTATTTTCCACATTCTGTCACCAAACACTGTCACCTCTTCCTTCAAAATGTGTCACTAAGTCAGCAGCTTGCCAGCAATCTCATTACCAACACTCTGTTCCAAGTCACCATCAACCCTACCTGGAGGACTGTAAGAGGTCCCTAATTGACTTCCCTTCTTTTGTGTTTTGTCCATGTAGTCTATTCTCAGCACAGCAGCAAGAGTAATCCTGTTGCCCTAAACCTTCCAACAGCACCCCATGTCTCTCTGAGTAAAAGTCACTTACCTCTTTGAATTCCTCCCCTTATCCATCCTCCTCATTCACTCGCCTTAAACCACATTCTTCTCCTTAGTGATTATTGATATCAATCATGCCAGTTATAATCCCAACGCAATATGTTTGCAGTTGCCTTTTCTCAGTCTCAAGTGTTTTTCCCCCAAGTCAACAAAACTAGCTCTCTTACTTCCTTCATATCAAAACTCACCTTCTCAGTGAGGCCATTTCTGGACATCCTAACAAAATTGCACTCATGTACACAAACTCCCTAGGCCATTCTGTGTTTTTGTTTTCTCCTTTCCATTGATGGCCATCCAACATACTATATACTTTAATTCTTATTATTTTGAAATTGTATGTCTGGCTTCCACACTAGAATGTAACCTTGTTGAAGACGGGGGTTTCCTGTCTGTTGTGTTCCCTGCTGTATCCACAGTACTTGAACAGGGCTTGAGTAGGTGCTAAGTAAATATGTGTAAAATGAACAAAAGATTAGATTATAAATATTTTGTTTTCCATATAAATAACTTTCAAATAGGTAAAACAGCATCAATGAATGGCAATTTTTCAAAACAACATGCAACAATCTAGTCCAAACTTCATCAAGGCTTGAATTTCTTCTACACTTTGCCCTTGACAATTATCTTCCCCTCAATGCATAAATGGCTTCTCATCAACCTGTTACTCTTTTTCTAAACTTATTTAATGAATTTCTAAATATGAAAGCATAATTATGAATGAAGATTATTTCAAAATATATGAATAATTTGTAAGTCACATATACTTTACCACAATTAAGAATTAATTTTTTTTTTTGGTCCCTCACTGTTGAAATCACCTTCCTTGTTGAGAATATTGGGCAGGGGGCCTTTTCTGGTAACTTATCCAGACACAGTTTCTGCTTTGTTGAATGTAATTACTGCCAAACTGGATACCTGGCCAACAATCCTTTTTCTAGTGGTCATATTTGCATTGGTTATTAAGAAAAGACAATAGTCCCATCTCTTTAATAGGCAAATTGTTTTTTAAAATTTAGTTTTTTCCTAAGTTTACATACTGTTTCCTGAAAGTTTATTTATTTAGCTTTAAAGAAATGAGAGTCTTACTGAGTCTGATAAACAGTGCTTTACGCTGCTTTCTTGTGTTCCTGCTGTTGACGTTATTCTAGAATTAAGACTAAAGCTGTTTTGGTCCATATTAATGAAGACAAATTTAGATTACCCTCAAATGTAAAAGTTGTGAGGTCATTGGCACATGGCCCACATTTGTCTCACACTCTTCTAGCTCTTACCGGCCTGTTTTCTCCAAGTCCAATTCAAGTCTCCTGATACTATAGGAAAAAGTGATCGTAAAATTTCAGAGCAACATGGATCTAAAAGATGATCAAAGTTTCCATACCTCCCTGACGTCTTGTAAATGAACTTGCTTCTCATTCACCCACTTCCCTCTGTATTTATAAGAAATGCAGGCAGAGAGATTAAATGAATGCAGACTGCTATGCATGGAGTTGGATATCAAGTTAAGCATTAGCTCTTATTTATTTTTCTGTATTTAATATTGCCCTAATAACTGTAAAATCAGGCTAAATTGCCACTAAATTGCCACACATACCATTCATGACAGACATACTAATTTGCATTTTTGTCTATGGTAGTATAAGTATGAAATTAAATGTTCTCTTAGTGCCCATCTCTACCAGATATAGTCTGCTGTATATTCTGATGTCAAATGGAAATTATTTTTTCCCCTGCCACTAACTGTGTTAGAAATCAAGAATCAACTTTGCTATATTTTGGAACCTGAAAATAATGAAAAAAAAAATTGACATTATTTTGTTTTCTCTTAATGTGCAGAATGGGCTGTCTCCACTACACATGGCTGCCCAGGGAGACCACGTGGAATGTGTGAAGCACCTGTTACAGCACAAGGCTCCTGTTGATGATGTCACCCTAGACTACCTGACAGCCCTCCACGTTGCTGCGCACTGTGGCCACTACCGCGTAACCAAACTCCTTTTGGACAAGAGAGCCAATCCGAATGCCAGAGCCCTGGTAAACTTGGCCCAGTCCACATTAACTGAATACAGATTGAGACAAACAAACCCACATTCATTGACCAACATGCATACACCAGCAATGCATGGTTACAGATATGTAGTTAATGCTGGTAAATCTGTCACCCTTCACAATCGGCCTGTCTACTTCATACCTTTATAGTTTGCTAGCAAATGCTGGTGAGCAAAGATGTATTTAAGAGAACACCAGTGTAACATTTCTGAAACTAGTGAGTTGCAAACAGATAGATATGAAACCTTTGTAGTGATAAGCAGTTTTAAATGGAAAATAGAAGTTGAAAAATAGAAAATTACAAAATAAATTCTAGATACCTCTAGATAAAGTTAGGACACGAGGGTGAAAAGTTGAATATATTAATCTCTTTTTGGAAAAAAATTAATGGTGAATATATTTGACTATGTAAGAGGGTATAAAATGTAAGCCTATGAAGAGTTCACTTGAAAATTTTCCTTGTTGACTTGATTACTCAACCATAGGCTAATAGAAACATTATGCCTGGTGTGTTATTGCTTCAGGGAGCATTTTATATACACCATTTCAGGAATTGCTGGAGAGAAAACTGCAAGAGGCTGTCCCTAGAGCAATTTTATGTCTCCCCAGTTTTAATATTGAATAAATCTTTCTTGCTTCACTTATTTTCTAACAAGAATCATTGGAAGTATTAGACATGTACTAATTTATGCCTCTTTTTTCCTAATTCTCAAACTAAAAGTAAATCCTTTTTTCTATGTGTTTACATGGTTTGTGTCTGTGAAAATTGGTCTTCAATTGGTATTTAAGCTGAGAGACCTTCATTAGAATCATCAAATATTAAATATGATTTTTATGAGAATTTCTCCATTGGAATCAATTTATGGATAATTCCATGGGAATTGAATATATTTTCCAGATTATATGTAATTATGTGAAAACATTCATTTTCTCTAGGGAGTCAAAAACATTAATTTTTTAATTGGATAGTGGTCAATAAGCTTATAAAATATCACAGCCTGTTAATTGCAAATATTTTAAGTGCTGCATGTGCATGTGGCTATTTACATCTGGCATGTTGTATAGCTCATAAACAGGGGAAATGACTTAACCGATTAATTATGTTTGTCACTCTATTGTGAAAAATAAGAAGTCATCAGCTTAAGTAAGACCATATGCTTTCCTGAAAACTGCTAGTGTGTAAAAACGTTGACTGATGATTGGTCCATGTTGGGACATGCAAAAATGTTAGCTGGCAGAATAGAAGTAACAAAGGAACATTGTTGAAATAAAAAAAATATAATACACGATGAGTAAGCATGGGGCCATTTAACACGTTTTACTTGATGTGCCCCAATTCCTGGGCATTAGCCTAGTTCGCCAAGTTAGCAAGTACCTGACAGGCTTCTTCCCCACGTTTCTTTACTCCTAGAGCTACCTCATTGCATTTATCCCAGAAATTCTCCATACATTTCTTGAAAATATCCAGGAACTTAACAGTCATTTCTTTATGCAATAAAAGTTATCTGATAGGCATATATGTTGTAAAAATGATGTAAAAATATAGCTTCTATATGTAAAACTGATCAACATAATGATTTCTGCTGACTTGAAATACACCCTTTATAAAGAAAGTGGTAGCAAAGTTGAAATATTTCTTAGAAAGGCAGCATATTCTTAGATTTTTTAAGTAGATGAATAATTCTTATGCTCTGAGAAATGACCCTTCAGAAGAATATATGCTTATCTTCAATTCATCTTCAAGTCATTTACAAACCAGGACAATCAATATACCTTAAAACATCTTAGAACTTCTAAAATATAATTGCTTGTCTATTTGTCTTTCTTTAAAGGGAAGGACCATGTATTTATCTTCACTTTTGTTTTCTCTATAAACACACAAACAGAATTATGTACAGGCCCACCACACATAAGTGAAGTTCAGTGCCTACAGGAACACATCACCATTTTTCTTTCCAAATTCCAACACCTACAGGGAATGAAGAAATGGTAACATTATGTGATGACGTAACATTATTGCCTGCAATGTGCCAGCATGGAGTTGTGTGAGAATTGTTTCTGCATGTTTTCAACTAACTTGATTGTCTTTTGCACAGAATGGTTTTACTCCACTGCACATTGCCTGCAAGAAAAACCGCATCAAAGTCATGGAACTGCTGGTGAAATATGGGGCTTCAATCCAAGCTATCACAGAGGTAGAAAAATGTTTTAGCTAGTCACAAAGCATTCCTTCTCTTACTCCTTCCTCCCTTTCCTTTTTCTCATCTTCTGTCCTCTTCACTCAAGTTTTATTTATCTGAAGAAGCCCCAAAGCCCCACCGGTGCAGAGGAGTAAAACTGCTGTTGCTTTGTTTCGCAGTCTGGCCTCACACCAATACATGTGGCTGCCTTCATGGGCCACTTGAACATTGTCCTCCTTCTGCTGCAGAACGGAGCCTCTCCAGATGTCACTAACATTGTGAGTATGGCTTGGGTCAGAATAACCCCAGGGAGGAAGAGCGAGAGGAACAGAGACTGTGGGTGTGTGTACGTGTGTTTGTGTGTATGTCATCAAAGTAAGCCACCAGGCTTTGAGAAGGGCCCTTGTAATAACATATTATTGAAATAATCGCCAGAACTTCACTGAAAAGAACCTGGATAGGGTAGGAGGTAAAATGGAAGCTATGAAGTGAGACAGCTTAAGATTCTGGGTGTAGGTGGATTGAACATGCCTCTTAAATGCATTTATTAAAACAAAATACATTTTAAAAGCTCCTCTGAAAGTGAATGGATAATTGGTTGGAATCGAATTTTCAGGGCTCAACCTAGTTGCTTGAGGGAATTGTATTCCAGGCAATTTTCACAAAAACATCAAATCAGTACCATAATTAATCTTAACAAAAGATTAACCAGAGATAGATCAATATCAGAGACTTTTACTTGGTATCAAACTCTTCCTTCTTCAGTTACATGGATTTCCCATTTTGTAACATTACATTGATTTTTACTTTTGATTTGATCTGATTTGCTAGAGTGGAGGCTTCTCTTAGCTGAAAGTTATACCATGTATCCTGGAATGAATGTTGGTCTCCAGACCACTTTCATTCAGTCAACAAGTACTGGATGTCTCAGAATTTTTCTGTGTAATCTAAATTAGAATTTCCCCTTCTAATTTCTTTGTGTATCTCTCATTTTCTTGGATTTTTCCCCTTTAAACTTTGGTCATTGTATCATGACAAATCATTGAATGCAAATTTTCTCCTGAGCGAGAGAACTTCTTTGCACAAGGTGCAGGCAGGTATTTGAAGTTCAAGAAGGGCTAGTAGAGTATTGAGATTCACGTGTGCACCAGAAATAACTCTCTCAAAATAAATATTAGTGCTTATTATTAAAATGAGCTATGTTTTCAAAAGCAATTGATTGGCACTTGTTGCTAATTTTTGGCATCTGTTTCCATTTAAGTTGTGAAAGAGAACGTCCAATTTGATTTTTTATTTGTATTCCCTCTCATATTTCTTTTTTTCTGTGTTTCACACACCGTTTTCACAGTGAAGTTTCTGATGGGTAGGAAATCCACTGTGAGAGTTAATTTAATTGATTTTAAAAATTATTTAATACTCTCTCTTCATATTATTCAGTAATTGGAGCATAAAATCATTGAAGAATTTAAAGCCTATATTTATAAGTTTTCTTAATTATAGCTTATTGGTCCTAAGGTCATAATATTATATGCTAATCTTTATTTACTCCATTAGACATAAGAGTAATTTCACAATGTGCCAACGTAAGTTTAATTTCTAGTCACTTCTTGGAACTTTAAAAGTAATCATCATCCCCCCCCCCTTTTTTTTTGAGATGACTACCTTTTTTTTTCTTTTTTAAATTGAGACCTGAACAGACTTACATACAGGCCAGTAACATGAAAACAAAAAACAAACAACAAAAGAAAACAAACAAACAAACAAAAAAACCCTCTGTGTTCTTGCCCGCCTTTTCCTTGTTTTCTCCACCTTTTCTTTTTTTTTTTTTTGAGACAGAGTCTCGCTTAGTCGCCCAGGCTGGAGTGCAGTGGCGCGATCTCGGCTCACTGCAAGCTCCGCCTCCCGGGTTCACGCCATTCTCCTGCCTCAGCCTCCCGAGTAGCTGGGACTACAGGCGCCCGCCGCTTCGCCCGGCTAATTTTTTGCATTTTTAGTAGAGACGGGGTTTCACCATGTTAGCCAGGATGGTCTCGATCTCCTGACCTCGTGATCCGCCCACCTCGGCCTCCCAAAGTGCTGGGATTACAGGCGTGAGCCACCGCGCCCGGCCTTCTCCACCTTTTCTTATTTGCATTCCAATGCCTATTGGATTAGAGGAGCAATAGTGACATTATGTTACAATATGTTATCACATTATAATGATAACATGTACAAGAATATTCTGTGGATTGCTTGATTGCAACCCCCTAAATTAACCTCTTTTAGGGGAGATTTTTACAAAATCTTCAAAGAGTAATCCATATAGAATGGTTGTGGAATTTGTGGCCACTCTTACTTTGCTTCTTCACTGAGCAATTCCAAATCTTCAGATGGTTATGGAGTTATAATATACTCCCTTCTATTAAAAAAAGTTATATAGGGTACATGTATATTTTCAAATAAAAATAAAATATTAATTGAAATAAGCAATTTTGACATGTTTTTCAGGTTGTTGAAGACTCTCAAATTTGACAATTGTTACATTAAACTTTAGTTTCCAACTGTTGGTTATTTAAAGTTCTTCATTTTATCTGTTCATTTGTCCATTATATTATCTTTCCATTCAGCTCCCTCAAAACAAATTCTTGAGGGGCACATGCCAATATAATTTCCGTGTTTTCTAGTTATGTTTTGTAAGATACATCCTTCAGGAAGCAGATACCTATTGATAGGGCTGCCCAGTAAATTATAGGACTCTCAGTTAAATTTAAATTTCAGATGAAAAATAAATTTTGTATATGACCCATGCAATAGTTGAGACATAGTAAAATAATTATTTGTTGTTTGTCTGGAATTAAAATTTAACTGGCTGTCCTATATTTTTAATTGCTAAATCTGGCAATCCTACATTTAGAGGAATTTAACTTTCTCTAACAGTGAGATGCCTGTGAAGTTGTGTTTTCTCAGAATATGAGGATATAGCTACTGGATCCAAAATTCTTTGCAAGTTGATGAAGAAACCGTGTGAACACTGACTGCCTGCTTGCTGTGTCAGAATTGGTCACTTCCTGACCCTAAAATACCCCACCCTTGGAGCCTTTGTGTGTTGCCTGAAATCATGTTGCATTTTTGAATGCAGTGCTGTTTGTTGTGCTTCAATGCTTTTCAACTTGATGCGCCCGAAGTGGAAGTCAATGTAGCCCTGTCAGCAGAGTCAGTTTTAACAACTGAGAAGAGTGGCATGAAATTTAGTACCTGCTTTGGACATGAGCATACTCATTCTCTTGCTAGTCTTGTTTTTGTCTGAGAATTCACTCGAAGTGTGAGGTGTACCAATAACTCAATCACGTATAGACATTTTTTTAACTGAAAATCTCCTTTTCCAGAAGGTTTATTAATACACTTTGAAACCTAGAATGCCGAACTGCCAATTACAACATATCCGTAATCCAAAGTATTCATCAATAACCATAGGAATAGAAAACTTAAGCATTTTAACAACTATCAAGAAAGAATGCAAGGTCTTATGAAGTTTTATCTTTCTTCCCATAAGAAATCAGTGGACTAATGGTAAAGTTCACACATTATATTGTGCTTAAAAATTTTCCCCAATCCTTAAATTTCATTAGCTTGAGATAAGAAAGACAGGGCTATTAAATAAAATAGGGTGCCTAACAATCAAGAAATGGAAGTTATTTATTAAAACAATATATCCTGACCTTCATTTTCTTATTTATTTTTATATATAAACAATGGTAATATTAAATCAAAAGACTACTAAGGGCAACTTACAGTAGAAGTCCATTATGCCAGAGGTATTAGATAAGAATTAAACAAGACTGTTATTATAAAGTGGAGAGACCATGTGTGTGTTTATACATAACCTTTGTTTGAATTTAAGCTTTAGTGCTTTAAATTAGATTCTATATTTAACTCATCAACTTCAAATGTGTAAAACCCATAAAAAATAACTTCAGTATAAAATAAAGTTTCAGAAATATTGGCCAGTATTGGAAACATTTCAGATTTTGAAAGCCTCTTATTGATAAAGCTTGGCTTAAAAAGTTAACACGAAGGCCAAGCGTGGTGGTGGATGCCTGTAATCCCAGCTACTTGGGAGGCTGAGGCAGGAGAATCACTTGAACCAAGGAGGCAGAGGTTGCAGTGAGCTGACATTGCACCACTGCACTCCAGCCTGGGGGACAGAGTGAGACTTTGTCTCTAAATAAATAAATAAATAATAAATATGAAAGTTTGTCATTAAGTAGGAATTCCTGGGACCTCTTTGACTTTTAACTTCTTATAAGGAAATTTATTATTATCTTCATTTCTACCAAAATTAGTAAAATTGCTAGCCTTTTATCAGACCTAGAAATAACATAAAGATTTGAGGAGTATTGTTTTTGTTTTTCTGAGACACAACCTTGCTCTGTCACCCAAGCTGGAGTACAGTGGGCAAGATCATGGCTCACTGCAGCCTCAACCTCCGAGGCACAGGCTATCCTCCTGCCTCAGCCTTCTGAGTAGCTAGGTCTACAGCCATGCACAACCATGCCTGACTAATTTATTTATTTATTTATTTAGAGAAGAGATCTTGCTGTGTCTCCCACACTGGTCTTGAATGTTTGGCTTCAAGCAGTACTCCTGCCTTGACCTCCCAAAGTGCTGGGATTACAGGCTTGAGCCCCTGTACCTAGTCTTGTTTTGTTTTGTTTGAATACCATCAGCCCTCTCTATCAGCAGCTTCTGTATCTGTGGGTTCTAAATCCATAGATTTAATCAATCTTGGATTGAAAATATTTGAAAAAATAAAAATAAAAAATACAATAAAAAATAACAAATTTTTAAAAAGTACTGTATAACAACTATATAGCATTTACATTTTGTTAGGTATTATAACTAATGCAGAGCTGAATTATACAGGATTATGTGCATAGGTTACATGCAAATACTACACCATTTTATATAAAGGACTTGAGCATCCACGTATTTTGGTATTGGTGGGGGAAGCAGGGGGCCTGGAACCAATCCCTCAACAATACAGAGGGACAACTGTAGTTAGAAGATCTTAGCCTCATCTATTTAGAGACAGGTTTTAAATGATAGAGAAAACAAGTTAGAAATCATGGTTGTCCAGGGAGGAAAAATCTTGCCATACATCTAAAATCCGAAGATAAATATTAGCATTCATTTTATAAAACAAAATGCTCCAGATACATTTACTTTACAAAAGTCTAAATCTGTCATCAGAAAATAAGCCCATTAGAGGATAAATGAGTCATCAACAAAGAAGAGAAAATTAGAGTAGATATCAAATTTAGTGCTTTCACAAGCAAATCATTTGACATGAATTTCTCATAACTTCAAAAGAAATGGTCTCTAAAATACTGAGAAAAAATTAACTGTGAACTATGTGCCAAATTAAAGTTCACCTTAAAGTTTCTAGATTTAAGGGTTTGTTGTACAAGGAATCAGAATAATTCACTGGAGTTTGTCAATTAGCACAACCAAATTTAAAATCAATTTAGTTTATTTGGAATGGTTTACTTTACTTGGTTGAAATCAGCCGAGTAAAGTAAAGAGCAGTCTAGAAAACTGTTCTTATTTTATAGAACAGTTGTGGTAAATCAATCTGTAATAATTTTTATTTCAATATCTTAAAATTACTTGAGTGAATGAAACCATGCCTTCTTTAGAACTACATAGTTTTAAAATATGCTGATTTTTAAAGCCCTCTCTCTTAGAGACAGTAGAGTACTAACCGGCTTCTTGAAGAGAAAATTCTCTTACACCCTCGTTCTTCATGCCACACCTAAAGCCACCCTTTCCTGACAAGTGTGTCATATTTTGGTATAGAACAAAGATACTGGAGGCGTGATGCACGGCCTACCTCAACAGATGACACTGCTGACAGTCACTTTATTCATCTTTCAGTGGCTCTCTCAAATAACTGTCTATAATTAAATATGCTCATTAATCTTAAATAGGGGACCTCCTGGGCAAATCAGATTTCTTGTCTGATCCGTTTTTGTCTAGTCTCATAACACAAAGAAAAATCAGATACAAAATAATAGTTTATTTCAGAAGTAAATTTTGAATCTTGAAAAGAAATGATTTATTTATGGTACAAGTGGTGTTAATGTTTTGCAACGTGTTGACCTTCAGCATGTAGAGTTTCTCACTGAAATAGATTCAAGCTGTGATCACATAGTTAAGTGAGACAGTGACAGATTTTAGGTTTTTAGGGTAAAAGATAATTTCATCACCAAAATCAATTTAAAGGGATGCTTGGCTGATTGTGAAGTTAAACAACTCAGAGTATCCCGGATGTTCGGGTACATTTACTAGTTTGTCACGGACTTAAAAAAATAAAATAAACATTTGTTTTTCCTTATAAAGATGGGGAAGAAAAATACAAAAATTATCTGGGCGTGGTGGTGCACGCCTGTAGTCTCAGATACTCAGGAGGTTGAGGCAAGAGAATCGCTTGAACCCGGGAGATGGAGGTTGTGGTGAGCTGAGGTGGTGCCATTGCGCTCCAACCTGAGCAACAAGAGTGAAACTTTGTCTCAAAAAAAAAAAAAAAAAAAAAAAAAGGAGAAGATACAAATCTATGTTTTCCAGACTATGCCTTTTCATAGGTTTCTTAAATCCTTGGATATATTGCTGAATTTTACAAAAGGGACAACTTTATTATTTACCATCCAGAGCAGTGGATTAATTTATGATTTAACGATCTTTGTTCCCTGGCAGCGTGGGGAGACGGCACTACACATGGCAGCCCGAGCCGGGCAGGTGGAAGTGGTCCGATGCCTCCTGAGAAATGGTGCCCTTGTTGATGCCAGAGCCAGGGTAGGTGCTGGTGCCCTGAGGTTCTCTTCTATCTCAGCGCATGAGTTTCAACCTTAAGAGAGGGTGTTGCCCTTCAGTTCCTTGATTTGGAAATACCAGGGACTGTAAGTGAAAGGATCAATTCAATAGCAGTTTTCCAGGAAAAAAGAGAAACATTATATAAGCAATTACACGCAATGAAAAATGCACCCGGATTTCAGAAACACTAACATTTGAAAAAAATGTACAACTTTCATCTAAGAAATACGGCATTGACTAATATTTTAATACTTTTTTTAACCTCGGAAAGCACTTTCTCATATCTCTTTATTTTCATGAATTTTAAAATGTAACCTATAGTATTTAGATATTATACATATTAAAATTTATTTATTACCACCTAAACCAATCACATTTCCACAGTTACCCCTCACTAGTTACATAAAAGCAAGTTATTCTCAAAGTTTTAATGTTTTCCCTTCATCTGTTTGACTTCCCTCCTTTTTATGATGTTTACTTTTCTTCCTACTCTGATTTTACAAATTTATACATTCTGTATTTCCACTACTCCAAAATAGAATTTGGGCATTGAAGATTGCTTGATCAGACTTGCCCTGTTTCTAATAGCTTCTAATTCCCTCACAAGTTGCTTTTTCCTTCTTTTTCTTTTTAAAAATCTTACTCCCCAATTTATTTTCTCACCTTCCTTTACATTGAATACACTGTCAATATACTGTATCTTGTATTTCTTTTTCCATGTTGTTTTTTAACTTTTGCATTGGCATCACTGAGATTCTTACATTAAACAATTTCCCTCCTTCTTCAATATTTGATACACCCAAGTTAGAACTCATTTCAGTTTGAGTCGTACCACTATAATACAGTGTTATATTAGAATGAAAGCATCTGGCTATGGTCATATAAATTGTAAGTGATTTCAGGCAAGTCACTTCACTTCCAGGTCTTTTTAAAAAATTATTATTATACTTTAAGTTCTGGGATACATGTGCAGAATCAGGTTTGTTCCATGGGTATACATGTGCCATGGTGGTTTGCTGCCCCCATCAACCCGTCATCTACATTAGGTATTTCTTCTAATACTATTCCTCCCCTAGCCCCCTACCCGCTGATAGGCTCTGGTGTGTGATGTTTCCCTCCTTGTGGCCATGTGTTCTCATTGTTCAGCTGCCACTTATGAGTGAGAACATGCAGTGTTTGGTTTTCTATTCTTGTATTAGTTTGCTGAGAATGATGGTTTCCAGCTTCATCCATGTCCCTGCAAAGGACATGAACTCATTCTTTTTTTATGGCTGCATAGTATTCCATGATGTATATGTGCCACATTTTCTTTGCCCATCATTGATGGGCATTTGAGTTGGTTCCAAGTCTTTGCTATTGTGAATGGTGCTGCAATAAACATATGTGTACATGTGTCTTTATAGTAGAATGACTTATAATCCTTTACATATATACCAGTAATGGGATTGCTGGGTCAAATGGTATTTCTGTTTTTAGATCCTTGAGTAATTGCCACATTGTCTTCCACAATGGTTGAACTAATTTACACTCCCACAAACAGTGTAAAAGCTTTTCTATTTCTGCCAGGTGTGGTGGCTCATGCCTGTAATCCCAGCACTTGGGAAGCTGAGGTGGGCAGATCACCTGAGGTTGGGAGTTTGAGACCAGCCTGACCAACATGGAGAAACCCTGACTCTACTAAAAATACAAAATTAGCTGGGCATGGTGGCATATGCCTGTAATCCCAGCTACTCGGGAGGCTGAGGCAGGAGAATCGCTTAAACCCAGGAGGTGGAGGTTGCAGTGAGCCAAGATCGTGCCATTGAACTCCAGCCTGGGCAACAAGAGTGAAGCTCCATCTCAAAAAAGAAAAAGAAAGAAAAAAAAAGCGTTCCTATTTCTCCACGTCCTCTCCAGCATCTGTTGTTTCATGTTTTAAATGATCACCATTCTAACTGGTGTGAGATGGTATTTCATTGTAGTTTTATTTGCATTTCTCTAGTGGCCAGTGATGATGAGCTTTTTTTCAAGTTTGTTGGCCACATAAATGTCTTCTTTTGAGAAGTGTCTGTTCATATCCTTTGCCCACTTTTCAATGGGATTGTTTGTTTTTTCTTGTAAATTTGTTTAAGTTTCTTGTAGATTCTGGATATTAGCCCTTTGTCAGATGGAGTGATTGCAAAAATTTTCTCCCTTTCTGTAGGTTGCCTGTTCACTCTGATGATAGTTTCTTTTGCTGTACAGAAGCTCTTTAGTTTAATTAGATCCCATTTATCAATTTTGGTTTTTGTTGCCCTGGCTTTTGGTGTTTTAGTCATGAAGTCTTTGCCCATGCCTATGTCCTGAATGGTAATTGCTTAGGTTTGCTTCTAGGGTTTTTATGGTTTTAGGTCTTACATTTAAGTCTTTAATCCATCTTGAGTTAATTTTTGTGTAAGGTGTAAGAGAGGGGTCCACTTTTAGTTTTCTGCATATGGCTAGCCAGTTTTTCCAACACCATTTATTAAATAGGGAATCCTTTCCCCATTGCTTGTTTTTGTGAGGTTTGTCAAAGATCAGATGGTTGTAGATGCGTGGTATTATTTTGAGGCCTCTGTTCTGTTCCATTGGTCTATATATCTGTTTTGGTACCAATACCATGCTGTTTTGGTTACTGTAGCCTTGTAGTAGAGTTTGAAGTCAGGTAGCGTGATGCCTCCAGCTTTGTTCTTTTTGCTTAGGATTGCCTTGGCCATTTGGGCTCTTTTTGGTTCCATATGAAGTTTAAAGTAGTTTTTTTCCAATTCTGTGAAGAAAGTCAATGGTAGCTTGATGGGGATAGCATTAAATCTATAAATTTCTTTGGGCAGTATGGCCATTTCCATGGTATTAGTTCTTCTTATCCATGAGCATGGAATGTTTTCTATTTGTTTGTGTGTTCTCTTATTTCGTTGAGCAGTGGTTTGCAGTTCTCCTTGAAGAGGTCCTTCACATCCCTTGTAAGTTGTATTCCTAGGTATTTTATTCTCTTTGTAGCAATTGTGAATGGGAGTTCACTCATGATTCGGCTCTCTGTTTGTCTATTATTGGCGTACAGGAATGCTTGTGATTTTTGCACATTGATTTTGTATCCTGAGACTTTGCTGAAGTTGCTTATCAGCTTAAGGAGACTTTGGGCTGTGATGATGGGGTTTTCTAAATATATAATCATGTCATCTGCAAGCAGAGACAATTTGACCTCCTCTCTTCTTATTTGAATACCCTTTATTTCTTTCTCTTGCCTGATTGCCGTGGCCAGAACTTCCAATACTATGTTGCATAGGAGTGGTGAGAGAAGGCATTCTTGTCTTGTGCTGCTTTTCAAAGGGAGTGCTTCCAGCTTTGGCCCATTCAGTATGATATTGGCTGTGGGTTTGTCATAAATGGCTCCTATTATTTTGAGATACATTCCATCAATACCTAGTTTATCAAGAGTTTTTAGCATAAAGGGGTGTTGAATTTCATCAAAGCCTTTTTCTGCGTCTATTGAAATTATCATGTCATTTTTGTCATTGATTCTGTTTATGTGATGGCTTACGTTTATTGATTTGTGTACATTGAACCAGCCTTGCATCCCAGGCATGAAGCTGACTTGATCATGGTGGATAAACTTTTTGAAGTGCTGCTGGATTTTGTTTGTCAGTCTTTTATTGAGGATTTTCGCATTTATGTTCATCAGGGATATTGGCCTGAAATTTTCTTTTTTTGTTGTGTCTCTGCCAGGTTTTGGTATCAGGATGATGCTGGCCTCATAAAATGAGTTAGAGAGGAGTCTCTCTTTTTCTATCATTTGGAATAATTTCAGAAGGAATGGTACCAGCTCCTCTTTGTACCTCTGGTAGAATTCAGCTGTGAATCCATCTGGTCCTGGGCTTTTTTTGGTTGGTAGGCTGTTAATTACTGTCTCAATTTCAGAACTTGTTATTGGTCTATTCAGGGACTCGACTTCCTCCTGGTTTAGTCTTGGGAGGGTGTATGTGTCCAGAAATTTATCCATTGCTTCTATTTGTGTAGAGGTGTTTATAGTATTCTCTGATGGTAGTTTGTATTTCTGTGGAATCAGTGGTGATATTCCCTCTATCATATTTGATTGTGTCTATTTTCTTCTTCTTTCTTTTTTTCCTTATTAGTCTGGCTAGTGGTCTATCTATTTTGTTAATCTTTTCAGAAAAACCAGCTCCTGGATTCATTGATTTTTTGAAGGGTTTTTCCTGTCTCTATCTCCTTCAATTATGTTCTGATCTTAGTTATTTCTTGTCTTCTGCTAGCTTTTGAATTTGTTTGCTCTTGCTTCTCTAATTCTTTTAATTGTGATGTTAGGTTGTCAATTTTAGATATTTCCCGCTTTCTCCTGTGGGCATTTAGTGCTATAGATTTTTCTCTAAACACTGCTTTGGCTGTGTCCCAGAGATTCTGGTACATTGTGTCTTTGTTCTTACTGGTTTCAAAGAACTTATTTATTTCTGCCTTCATTTCGTTATTTACCCAATAGTCATTCAGGAGCAGGTTGTTCAGTTTCCATGTAGTTGTGTGGTTTTGAGTGAGTTTCTTACTCCTGAGTTCTAATTTGATTGTACTGTGGTTGGGGAGACTGTTTGTTATGATTTCCATTCTTTTGCAATTGCTGAGGAGTGCTTTACTTCCATTTATGTGGTCAATTTTAGAATAAGTGCGATATGGTACTGAGAAGCATGTATATTCTGTTGATGTGGGATGGAGAGTTCTGTTGATGTAGAATGGAGAGTTAGGTTGGCTTGATCCAGAGCTGAGTCCTGAATATCCTTGTTAATTTTCTGTCCCATTGATTTGTCTAATATTGACAGCGGAATGTTAAAATCTCCCACTATTATTGTGTGGACGTCTAAGTCTCTTTGTAGGTCTCTAAGAACTTGCTTTATGAATCTGGGTGCTCCTGTATTGCGTGCATATATATTAGGATACTTAGCTCTTCTTGTTGCATTGATCCATTTACCATTACATAATGCCCTTCTTTGTCTTTTTTGATATTTGTTGGTTTAAAGTGTGTTTTTTCAGAGACTAGGATTGCAACTCCTGCTTTTTTTTTTCTTTCCATTGGCTTGTAAATCTTCCTCCATCCCTTTATTTTGAGCCTATGTGTGTCTTTGCACATGAGATGGGTCTCCTGAATACAGCATAGTGAGGGGTCTTGACTATCAAATTTGCCAGTCTGTGTCTTTTAATTGGGGCATTTAGCCCATTTACATTTAAAGTTAATATTGTTATGTGTGAATTTGATCCTGTCATTATAATGCCAGCTGGTTATTTTGCCTGTTAGTTGATGCAGTTTCTTCATGGTGTTGATGGTCTTTACAGTTTGGTATGTTTTTGCAGTGTCTGGTACCAGTTTTTCCTTTCCATGTTTAGTGCTTCCTTCAGGAGCTCTTGTAAGGCAGCCTTGGTGGTGACAAAATCTCTCAGCCTTTGCTTGTCTGTAAAGGATTTTATTTCTCGTTTGTTTACGAAGCTCAGTTTGGCTGGATATGAAATTCTGGGTTGAAAATTCTTTTCTTTAAGGATTTTGAATATTGGTTCCCACTCTCTTCTGGCTTGTAGGGTTTCTGCAGAGAGATCTGCTATTAGTCTGATGGGCTTCCCTTTGTGGGTAACCTGACCTTTCTCTCTGGCTGCCCTTAACATTTTTTCCTTCATTTCAACCTTGGTAAATCTGAGAATTATGTGTCTTGGGGTTGCTCTTCTCGAGGAGTATCTTTGTGGTGTTCTCTGTATGTCCTGAATTTGAATGTTGCCCTGTCTTGCTAGGTTGGAGAAGTTCTGGATAATATCCTGAAGAGTGTTTTCTAACTTGGTTCCGTTCTCCTCATCACTTTCAGGTACACCAATCAAATGTAGGTTTGGTCTTTTCACATAGTCCCATATTTCTTGGAGGCTTTGTTTGTTCCTTTTCATTCTTTTTTCTCTAATCTTGTCTTCATGCTTTATTTCATTAAGTTGATCTTTGATCTCTGATATCCTTTCTTCCTCTTGATCGGTTCAGCTGTTGATACTTGTGTATGCTTCATGAAGTTCTTCTGCTGTGTTTTTCAGCTCCATCAGGTCATTTATGTTCTTCTCTAAAATGGTTATTCTAGTTAGCAATTCATCTAAGCTTTTTTCAAGGTTCTTAGCTTCTTTGCGTTGGGTTAGAACATGCTCCTTTAGCTCAGAGGAGTTTGTTATTACCCATCTTCTGAAGCCTACTTCTGTCAATTCATCAAATTCATTCTCCAGTTTTGTTCCCTTACTGGTGAGGGGCGTGATCCTTTGCAGGAGGCATTCTGGTTTTTGGAATTTTCAGCCCTTTTGCACTCATTTTTCCTCATCTTCATGGATTCATCTACCTTTGGTCTTTGATGTTGGTGACCTTTGGATGGGGTTCTTGTGTGGACGTCCTTTTTGTTGATGTTGATGTGATTCCTTTCTGTTTGTTGGTTTTCATTCTAACAGTCAGGTCCCTCTGCTGCAGGTCTGCTGGAGTTTGCTGGATGTCCACTCTAGACCCTGTTTGCCTGGGTATCACCAGCAGAGGCTGAAGAACAGCAAAGATAGATGCCTGTTCCTTCCTCTGGAAGCTTTGTCCCAGAGGGGCACCTGCCAGATGCCAGCCGGAGCTGTCCTGTATGAGGTGTCTGTTGACCTCTGGTGGGAGGTGTCTCCCAGTCAGGGGGTACAGAGGTCAGGAACCGACTTGAGGAGGCAGTCTGTCTCTTAACTGAGCTTGAGTGCTGTGCTGGGAGATCCTCTGCTCTCTTCAGAGCCAGCAGGCAGGAACATTTGAGTCTGCTGAAGCTGTGCCCACAGCTGCTCCTTCCCCCAGGTGCTCTGTCCCAGGGAGATGGGAGTTTTATCGATAAGCCCCTAACTGGAGCTGCTACCTTTCTTTCAGAGATGCCCTGCGCAGAGAGGAGGAATCTAGAGAGGCAGTCTGGCTACAGCAGCTTTGTAGAGTAGTGGTGGGCACTGCCCATTTTGAACTTCCGGTGGCTTTGTTTACACTGTGAGGGGAAATCCACCTACTCAAGCCTCTGTAATGGCGAATGCCCTTCCCACTACCAAGCTGGAGCGTCCCAGGTTGACTTCAGACTTCTATGCTGGCAATGAGAATCTCAAGCCACTGGATCTTAGCTTGCTGGGCTCTCTTGGGGTGGGATCCGCTGAGCTAGACCACTTGGCTCCCTGGCTTCAGCTCTCTTTCCAGGGGAGTGAACGGTTGTGTCTCACTGGCATTCCAGGCACCACTGGGGTATGAAAGAAAACTCTTGCAGCTAGCTTGGTGTCTGCCCAAATGGCCTCCCCGTTTTGTGCTTGAAACCCAGGGCCTTGGTGATGTAGGCCCCCAAGGGAATCTCCTGGTCTGCAGGTTGCGAAGACCATGGGAAAAACATAGTGTCTGGGCCAGAGTGTACTATTTCTCAAGGCACAGTCCCTCATGGCTTCCCTTGGCTAGTGGAGGGAGTTCTCTGACCCCTTGTGCTTCCTGGGTGAGGCGACACCCCACCCTGCTTTGGCTCGTCCTCCATGGGCTGCATCCACTGTCTAACCAGTTCCAATGAGATGAGCAGGTACCTCAGTTGGAAATGCAGAAATCATCCACCTTCTGCACTGATCTCCCTGGGATCTGCAGACCAGAGCTATTCCTATTCAGCTGTCTTGCCAGCCTCCGGCCACTTCTAAGTCTTTATCAGTAAAATATGAGGGTTGGACTCAGAAACTCAAAACTCCTTTCCAGACTTTCTTAACATTTTTTTGATTCAATGAATTTAATAGACATTTTCTTGTAACGGGTTCCACAGATCTTCATGCAGAATCCAGTGATACACAGGCAGCCTTAACATTACTCTTGTCTTGGTTTTCATCTGCCTTTCTATCCATTGTCCACATAGTGAAATTTATGTTCTTTGGTAATCATCATTGATCTATTATATTCTTATCTATTTAAAGCTTTATTCAACCATGAGCTTCCCCTGCCATAACATTTTTCTGGTTTCCTTTTAAGGTTACCTTGTATTCAGCTATTTTAAA
This sequence comes from Theropithecus gelada, assembly GCF_003255815.1. Classification (NCBI taxonomy): domain Eukaryota; kingdom Metazoa; phylum Chordata; class Mammalia; order Primates; family Cercopithecidae; genus Theropithecus; species Theropithecus gelada. The sequence continues at coordinate 110,801,897 of NC_037672.1, forward strand.
AATATTTCTATGATCAACCAGTGCACTCTGAGTATTGTGTACTTTACTGGAAATTGTGTTGATGTTCCTGTAAATTTTTTTGTAATTCATATTTAATAATGAAAGGGTCTCCCATTTCTCTCTCTTAAAGTAAAACCCGTTAATGTTTATCTATTATTCAAATTAAAACTTCTACTTTTAATGGAAATTTATTCATTTTTGTGTATCTCTGCCAAACTTTTCTCTATTGATATAACCCATTATTACAGACTTTTATCTTTTTTGGATACCCTCTGAAGCCTCTTCCTTAAAAGCACCACTGGCAACAGACTCTCCTTTGAAATATTAATTAGTTAATTTTACATACGGATTTCATCAATTCTACTTTTTTACTTGTCTTTTGCAACTACATTTAGTATCATCGTATACGTATAAAAATATATCTTAATTCCTTATTCCTTCTAATTTAAATATCAAATTTCAGATGTTATTTTTTTTTTCTTTTCAACTCTACCTCCCATTCTAAGCTACAACTGAAATCCCTTCCCTATAGCATTTTCTATCGTGAACAAAACAAAATATCTTAGCCTTGTGAAGCAGTGCTCCCTAAAGGTCAATATGCATACAAATTACCTGGGGACCCTGCTAGAATGCATATTGTAACTCAGTTCTGCATCTTTAACAAACTCTCATGGAATGTCAGGGCTCCCGATTTTGGGATTATGTTTCAAGCAGGAAGGAGTTAGGGTTTTTCTGTTCATAAGTCCTATTTTAAGGCATACTTTCACCGTGAGTTTTTTTTATTGTCGCTTAATCCTTTTAATGTGTTCCTGGGACTCTTTGATTTAGTTAACATTTGAACAGTGCTTTAGAATTCCCCAAGCATTTAAACACACAGTATCTCATTTGATACCCAGAGCAATCCCGTGTTGTAGGGTGGCTTAGGGTCCTGAAATTCAAGATTGTGCTGATAAACCTGTGGTGACAGAGTTAAGACAAGGAAAGATTTCTCCTCTGATTCTGCATCTTTCTCCAAACTCTTTCTGCTAACATCATTACCTCCCACTTCAAATGTAAAGAGAGCCCTTTTCTCTCCCATCCTGAACAAACCACTGGTTTCTAACTAGTCACATTCTCTCCCTGAGCTTATGACTATGATCAGGAGATCAGATCAAGCTTGGGCTCATGCCCATTCAAGCGGCCCATTTATGAGGTGGGTTAAGAAGACCAGCAGCCCTTCTAGAACCACATGGATTATGGAATGTCCATTTTCCCCAAATGAGGGAGGGCTGTCCCAGAAGAAGGGTGCAGGGGTTATTGGGCAGAAAAATGAACACGTATCTGCTATTTTACCTCTTGATTTCCCAGTGCATACACGCGTGCACATGCACACACACGCACTTTTGAAAACTTCCTCTCTAAACCTAATAACATTGCTCGAAAATTCACCCTCTCCCAGAGAAGAGACAGTAAAAAAATTTGTGCCCAGCCACTGTATCGAGCTACAAGGTCAAGATCGCTAGATAGTTCACAATATTCCCAATCAGGTTTAGAAATAATATTTCATGGATATATAATCATGGGGCTAAGTCATATGTTTTGCCTATTCACAATATTTAACAAAAGAAAAACCATATACTCATAATAACATCTGTGATTTTTAAAGTGCACGCAGCACACTCTATTCACCAGTTAAGAGCATAAGACACATTTTGCCGGACAGACTGGAGAGCAAGGGCCACAGTGGCCTCAGTTCCTCTGTCAGCCAATTTGTTTGACCCCAGGTTATGCTCTCAGGAAGGTTCTTCCTTGTCCAGTGTCCTCAATGGACATTACTGAGAGGGCCACCAGAGCCTGACCATCTGGGAGCTGGTTCAATTGGCAGAATTACAGGGCTTGGCGTTTGCTTTAGGGATCGAGCAATCCCAGGGGTCCTAGACTTAAACTCCCTTGAAACTTAGCTCATTTAGAACTTTAGTTAGATACTAGGAGATGTGGCTCCTGGGAACCCTGTTAGTTCCTAGAAATTTAATCAAATTTTTGAACTTTATCTCAGCCAGTGTTAGTTTTCTCTTTGTAAAGGGAGCTGGAACTCAGCAAGTCTACAAAGTATAATGGTAGATTGCAGTGGCAAAGCAGAGCTCATCTACTTCCAGTCGAGGCTGCATCAGCCAGTGATGCTTTATGATGAGGGAATTGTTGCCTCTCATTTTTGGAAGAGGTCTGTGTGATCAGGCTTTCCCCATGAATCTTTTCTTCTGCACTTTCCCAATTCTTTTCCCTGGTTTGAATTAACATTACCCTGAGGCAGTAAATTCAAGTTTTGCAATTCAGCAGGGAAGTAATTGGCCAAACCTCAAAAAGTCTTATATCCCTGGTTACAGGTTGAAAGATTTTATTTGCAAAATTTGTATGTTCTTTCCTTTTACACTTTCAGGTAGAACTTTACCAAAAATGGAAAAAAGTAGGCAAGACATCCTATTTTTTAACTTTTTTTTTAAAGGAAGAACTTAATTGCTATATAGTCTAAGAACCAAGGATCAATGGTTAATAATGAACCAATTATGTAGCTACCTCTAGCCAATGATTGCCACTTCTCAGCTATGGATTAAAGAGTCATCATCGCTCCAACTATCCCTCTTACTCTTAGAGTGTGTCGCTTGCAATACTCACCCACCTCTATCAAATTTTGCAGGACAGAGATCTGAGAAGGGAACCCCGGAAACAACAAATGTTCATCATAGCTATTCTCAAGTTCCTTGGTTTTTAAGTTGTTTGTTTTGCTAACCATTTATTTTTATAAATGAAAATATGTTCATTTTATCTATAAACAAAAAATGTTTATTCTCCCCATTCCTCTATTTTTTTCCCTCTGTATTGCAGAGAAATTTTATCTTCTAATGGGATATCAGTCTGCTTTCTTACTGAGAGTCACTTTGTTATGACAGGTCTCTTAGTGGCCATCTTATTGTAGTATCTATTTCCAAAGAATGTATAGGCAGAGAAACGTCTTTAGAATCCAATGCCCTGAATTCAAGTTCTGTTTTAATAGTTGAGTAACCTTGGATAATCTTTGAGAACTCGTTTGTTTTTTCTTAATCTTGATCTAGGAAATGATCTAATAATGCATTTCATGCTTTCCTTTTAACTCTATTAGGGGGACGGGTCACATATGCATCATACATGAAGATAGCTTTTCAATTGCAAATGTTCACAAAAGTTCAATTCTAGTTTAAAATAATCATATTACTGTTATTTATTTACTTCTTACTACCTTGGAATTCATGCAGTACTATTTTATTTCTTACTATAGCTCCCTCTCTTTTTTCTTATAACTTTAAGATCCTGCCTGTTTTTGGATAGATCTTCCTTCCTCTATATACTTTTCTTCATTCATTCTTAGCCCTGGAAGTCAGCCAAGGTTTCCCTTCCTCACTTTTATTATGACATACCCTTTGGCAGATAGTAAAGATAAACCTCTTTTTATCGCTAAAGTTGCACTTAAGTTTCTTTTTACGAGAGAGTGGTTTGGCCTGGTTCTCTAAACACTGAAAACATTATTTCCAACTACACATCAGAGTCAGGTGATTTTCTTGAGCCTTCTGGAACATGTCCTTCCTGTCCCTTAGACCCAGCTACATCCTCTGTTTTTAAATGGAAAGCACTTGGCAAATAGTTAACCCTATTTGCTTTTTGCCAGAGTCCCATTTCATTTTTTAAGTTCTGGATGCAAGTTCCAGAACTATCTGCAGCATTTTCTGAAACATCTTTTAAAACCAGATTACAATATCTCCTTTGTGCACCGTTTCTCCTTGAAGAAAATGACCAGCATTTCTATCCTTGGCTTGCTGAATGGAGTAAAATCAAAGATTTTCCAGCATCCCTGGTTCTTCTACTCTTGATAGAGTTCCCAGAATAAATCCTGCTTCTAAGTGAAAACTCTTGGATGAGAATAAGGGTTTTTAGGAGTTTTGGACTAGATTTTCTTCTTATTCCAAACCATCAGTTAGTTTATATTTAAACATAAGTGAGGCCTGAAGACTTAATGAGTTGAAAAATATTTTGGGATGCCCAGAAAGCAATGATGAAATTCATGGAAGTATATACTTTTTAAAAATTGAAGGGAGTACTTTGTGACCAACCAGGTCACTGCTGTAGCAAAATATAAAATATGCCATGGTCAAAGCAGTGATGATTTCTTTTGGGTGGGGTTCCTAGAGATTCCAAGAAGATATCATGATATATGTGAGTGAAACATATCACCAGTGAAGTTCTGTCTGCCTGGCACTAACTTTTTACTTGACTTGAGTTGTAGGAGGAACAGACACCTTTACATATTGCCTCCCGCCTGGGTAAAACAGAAATTGTCCAGCTGCTTCTACAACATATGGCTCATCCAGATGCGGCCACTACAAATGGGTACACACCGCTGCACATCTCTGCCCGGGAGGGCCAGGTGGATGTGGCGTCAGTCCTATTGGAAGCAGGAGCAGCCCACTCCTTAGCTACCAAGGTAAGGAGAATGACATGATGACAACATGGACCAAGAGGATTCCTACATCATGGTCTTTCTACTCTACCACATACAGAATCAAGAACGTAGATCTCCTTAGGCCTTGACTTACTTCTTTCTCTACATATTTAAGATTCATTGTCTAAATGATTTAAGGGAATTGTGAGATTCCTTATATCTTCAATAAAGAGTGCTGAATTTCATTCTAATTAATGCCAATGTTTCTAGGACAGGTATCTAGTACTCTAAGACGATTTTCATAAAGCAAGGACTACTTTTTCTTCTCTTTTTATTATAAAATCTATAATATATTCTTAAGAAAAAGATAAATGAAATTCCTAAATACATTGAACTGGCAATACTAATGAGGAAGAGGGTACTGCATTAGATTGGCAGTACTATATTTGTTGTGAGTTGTAGTACCAGATCGAAGCTCACTTTACTTATGCATTTTTGCAACCCTACTATTAGCCACCACTTATTTGACATTCTCGTTCCCATATTAGTTTCCAACGTTACCAACTACACTCTTGCTTGGGTATTTACAGTGTTTAAACAGAGCTGAGCTGGAAAATCACACTTCCTTAGTTGTTATTGACATCGAACAAAGAATTTGACTTATGTTCCAAGTTTCATGACAGGGCAGAGTAATTTTTCCTATGCTTTATACATGCTATTTGACATTCACAATGTGGAGATGACTTAGAATAAAACATGAATATACTCAGCTAATGAGAGCAAAACTGAGCCAGCACACGTGAATTTGTCATGGAGCGAAATAATTCCCACAAATATAACAGCGATTCAGATTAACAAAAGGACAATTTCAATTCTCTCATAATCAGTAGGCATAAGCACTGCATCCAGGGAGAGGGAAAGTTGCAAATATAAATTGAGCTAGTGATGTGGCATCTGTCCTCTTATAAGTAGTAGCAGCCCACTAGCTCTTATGGCTTATCTGGTTGCCTGTTATGACTTACCTGGTTGCCTATGGCTGTGAAAAGTACTTTGATATAAGAAATTGACAATTATTGAAGTTCTGAACTCTGAAAAGTTGAAAGGATTTTAAAAGTTCTTTTTTAAAAAAAGAAACTAAGCAACAAATGTAGTAATAACTCGAGAGATTTGGTAATTGTCTTGCCAGAGGAGGGTGTAAATCATCAAAATTAAGATACATAAAATACAGAAATAGAAAATAAAATGTAGTCTCTTATCTTTCAAAGATATTTAGGATTTAAAAAATATAACTATATCCATGGTAAATTAGGGCAATAAAATAGAATAAAATGTTAAACAGCTTTTTTTTTTTTTTTTTTTTTTGAGTCAGAGTATCGCTCTGTCGCCCAGGCTGGAGGGTAATGGCATGATCTTGGCTCAATACAACCTCTGCCTCGCGGGTTCAAGCGATTCTTCTGCCTCAGCCTCCTGAGTAGCTGGGACTACAGGTGCCTTCCACCACGCCTGGCTAATCTTTTTGTATTTTTAGTAGAGACGGGGTTTCACTGTGTTAGCCAGGATGGTCTCCATCTCCTGACCTCGTGACCCACCCACCTCGGCCTCCTAAAGTGCTGGGATTACAGGAGTGAGCCACTGCACCTGGCCAAACATCATTTTAAGAGTTCAGCTGACTAGGGCTGAACAGTGGTTGATTCATCATTATTAAAGCCATTTAAGTGTTCCTAAATATCAGAGGGTAAATGAAGTCTTGGTGAGATTAACATAAAAGAAGAAGGTAGATGTATGACTCAAGAGATGCCTTCTGACTTTGGTTTTGTTATTCTACAGTAGATTTTATGTAGTTTTGTCTAGTAATCATTTCCAAACTTATAAGAGTTGGATCACTATTCTAGCAAGACTTTAAAGATAAGGAATTTATTTTTTCTTCCTCATCACGTAGTTAGTCTCAAAGAACTCTGTTTCATCCTGAGTATCACCCTAATCATTGTGTGCCTTGAGTGGGGGGAGGAGAGCTCTAACCACAAGTGCTGGTTTATATGGACAATTCAAGAAAGAAGAAATACTTCCTACCTTTGTCCCACACTTGGAAAAAACCAGAAGATTCACTCTCTTCCAAGAATTTATTAATACCAAATGTTCAAAAAAGAAGCAAAAAGAAAAACGTCATCTCATTTAAAAATAATTTGTCTGGAGACACCGAAAGGGCAATATTGCTTCTTGGGGGATATTCTGTATTTATGATGGGGGCTTAAATGGTCCCAGGATAAGCCATAGCTTACAGCACCTAATCCAGCCATATTTGCTATGTGTTTTACAGGCCCTGGTCAGTGTTAGAATTCCCCTACTCCCACTGTAGTGCCAGAAGAGCATGTGGTTAAACTGTCTGGCCAAGAGGATGGATTTGACATCATGGTGTAGGAACTGTGCCATCCTCGAGATCTTAGTCCAGAGACTTATCTGTATTTATAAGACACTGCTAATTACAGAGTAAGGCCATTGGTTAGGCACAGAGGACACTGAATGTACACATATCAACATGTGTAGGAGAGCAGCCCTCTGAAAAAAAGCTTTAAAGCTTTGGTGTGTTTAAACTCTGGTGTTAATCAGCCCAACATCATGCCAGAAGTAGAATGTGTTTTACAAAAGCAATTGGTCTTCTAGGCAGTGTGAGTCTTCTGGGAAAGGGGACAAGTCAGGATGGGAGTTGCTTTATAATAGTGCATGTTTTTTGTTCTATAGACCATTTATCTTGCCATTTCTCCCGAAAATATGTCAATTAATTCACAAATACTTGTTTTTACTATGGCTGCCAAAATATCCTAAAATTTAAATGAATTTGGAATTCAGGTGTTACAAAAAGGATTGCAAGAAAGAGAAGGAGGGTTGGAGAGAAGGCAGCTGTTGTTTCAAGTCTATTAATTTTAGAGTCAGGAAAAAGATTTTTTCCCCATTCACAAATTGGAGCCAGTTTACTGACACTAGTGGCTTTTAAAAATCCCAAACCTATAAAGTCAGATTTCGGTCTCCAAGCCCTTAAAATAAAATTTCTTTTGTTCAGTCTATCAAGCCAAACTTTTGTATGTTAAATTTTATTCTTTTTCTTTGTCCTTGTTCATGGCTAACAGATATAATGCTACCAATATTTTTTCCAAATGAAGAATCAGTATAGTTTGCTTAATATGTTAACAGATAAAAATATTTTGTGAAGCGTTACAAAAATAAATACGATTTTACTTTTGTTTCTCACATTTTCAGAAGGGTTTTACTCCCTTGCATGTAGCCGCCAAATATGGAAGCCTGGACGTGGCAAAACTTCTCTTGCAACGCCGTGCTGCCGCAGATTCTGCAGGGAAGGTAAAGATTTTCTATACCTTATAATTATGTAACAATCAAGGTGATAGATTAGGAGATCTGTAAAGACATTTTTCTCACTTCTCTGAAAGGAATGTGAGAGCACCTGATGAAACCATACCAAATAGACATGGTGGCGATGTCTTCCATGACCGTCCATGTACACACTGATTCAGAAAACATTTTGAGCTGTGCCTCAAAGTCTTGTCACAACAGCCCCAGAAGTCTCTATATTAAGAAGGATCCCTGCAGTATTAATGTAGTCTTTCTTACATAGCAGTTTAGACCTTTATACATTGTGACCATCAAGATGCCCTTTGCTGGTGGTATGCTCATTTTCAATTTTAGTTATGTTTTTAGTATGAAAATTATTGGGGATTTGTTTATTTTCATTTTTTTTTTCTATTGACTATATTAATTCATTAACATGAATGTAATCAGCATCAGTTTCCAGGCATCCTGGTAGCTTCAGGGCAGCTAACCCTAATTTATTAATGCTGAAACTTAAACACACCCTTTACAGAATGGCCTTACCCCGCTCCATGTTGCTGCTCATTATGACAACCAGAAGGTGGCGCTGCTGTTACTGGAGAAGGGTGCTTCCCCTCATGCCACTGCCAAGGTGAGGACCACAGAAAAGGATTTATAGGCATAGGGTGTAACTATCACCTGAAAACACATGAGAATTGTCTTTTAAACACATGGTATAGTATAACTGCGACTAGTCATGGCGATAGTAGTTTTTGGTATTGACACCCTTTTTTTCCCCTTGTATTTCCACCAGTTGCGTCTAGAAAATCTTTTTTAAGATTTTTAAAGAGTCAGCAAATATTCAGGGGATGTGCCTGTAAACCAGTAGACATGAATCTTATTGCTAACATTCTGTGTGTTAGAGAATGAAGTCTGAATTTTGAGAAATGAGAAATAAAGTCATTAACATGTTTTCCCTTCTCTCCTATAAACCAAATGCTGTGATTAAAATGTCCTTTTATACTCTCATTCTTTCAGACTTCAAACTTCTATTTGTTTCTTTGTTTTTTTTTTTTTTATGTTTTACCTGTGTTAACTATAGCGTGGATCCCTCTAAGTCCCTGGACTCGGGGGTGGCTGGGGGGATGCCTTTTTGGTGTACATCTAGCACCAAATTCCGAAACAGCTCCAACTAAGACTTGTACTTACGGACAGGGCATTTTCCACCATTCTAGTTGGCCCCTTATTAAACTGAAAATATATATGAATGTCGTATAATGCAAAGTCCTCATTGCATCTTTCGTTCATTAACTCAGCACACCTATTTTGAGAACATGTCAGGGTTTATTTAAAAAATATTGATCGTAATGGGAAAATATGTATGCTGTATTAGACAACATAATAAAACAACTGCCACCATTTATTTGCCAAACACTACGCCGAGCACTTTACAGCAATATCTCATAATAACCCCGTGAGACTGGTATTCTAATGATCTCCATTTTGCAGATGAGAAAGTGAGATTTAAGTAGGTTAATTTTCCAAAGTCATCTGAATAATATGTGTTAGAGCTTGTACCTGTGTTTGACCTCAGGCAGACTGACTTTAGAGCTGATGTTCTTAACCACTAGGTCCTTGTGTCCCAAAGCAATAGAGAGAGATTTATTCCATTCTATTATACAAGTATATACATATATACTCATATGCCTGTTTAAATTATGCATATTATAAATATAAAATAGGATATATACAAAAATATGTTCTGTACATTTATATATAAATATGTTATATATAATATACATATATAACTTTGTACACATACATACCTATACATCTATATATATTTATATCTTTTTGATGCCAATAAACAGTTTACAATAAAGTACTTGAACTGTCAAAAGAGGATGCCAAATGTTCATAATTATCCACAGTGTTCTTATTCCTCTTTTTTCTACAACCTCATCAATTCTACACATATTTTATGTCTTTCTTCACACTACTAGAGTAGTGTTCATATCATATTCATTTGCATATCTATGAGGTGTTTAATAACATATGTGAGTTCCCAATAAATTTGCATGAAAGAATGAAGATTGAGCAACTATGGAATAAAAATATACCTGCTCACTTAACATGGCAGCATTTTTTTTTTCGTTAGCTTTCCAGGCTGACCATTCTCAACATAGATACAAAAGACTTCATCAGTACTCATGAGTACTTTCATTGAACTCTTATGATGTGCAAAGAAAGGATTGTAGGTACTCAATGGGAGGTAAAATTGTAAAACGTGTGTTCTCTTTCCACAAGGGACTCTCAATCTACTTGCAAGAGAAGACCTAGATTATAAATTAATGTGTATGGTTTTCCTAAAGAGACAAGCATAGCCTTGATTTCTATCCTCTACCTTGTATGGTCCTTAATCTTAGGCATGCATATACCGAGTTCAGACGATGACGTAAAGCATTTCTCTACTCCAGAGTCCACAGTAGGATGGGTATTCTGGGAATGCCTCTCTAGTGTCTTTCACTTATCTGCCCCAGCCTGTCAATGAACATGAGCCCTTCATCTTTGGGGCAACTCCTAGAGGTCTCCAGATGGTAAGATCCCCATGGTAGTCTCCACTTTAGACTCTCTTTCTGCTCATTATAATGTCCCCTCTCCTCAACACACATGGTCTTTTGGCCACGAGAACTTTGCTTCTTTCCACCAGAGTCCAGAACCTTCTCTTAATCTTTATTGGGAGTGCTGCAATTATTTGAGTCCCAAAATGTTTCCTCTTTGTGGAGTAAGAGGGCTTTTCAGATCTTGTATGTTGAGTATCTACCAGACAAACCTCCTCCATTGCCAGAATTGACACCTTCTTTGATGGTCGCTTATGTTGTTTTGCTAAAATGTCCCTTTACCTGACCTTAGTAGAGCCCATGCTGTAGGCGGGGGGGGGGGGGGGGGGGGGGGGGGGGGGGGGGGGGGGGG